>NW_007070535.1:176987-216333 GCF_000164805.1 Carlito syrichta
GGTTGGCCAGGGCCTCCGGGGACCGGCCGGTCCGGCCTGCCGCGGCTCGCCGGAGGGGCCCTGCAGCCCTCTGGACTCGTTGGCTCTTGCCCTCGGGTACGGGCCTCCGGATTGACAGACCCGAAATACTGGGCTCGGCTGTCGATGTTTTTTAATCTCCTGCGACTGTCAAGGAAGCTAACTGGATATGAAAAAAAAACGAGTTTGATCAGGGCAGATGGTGTTCGAATGAAATTGAAGAACCAAACCCCACCGTCTCCCTCACTGCTGTATTTCACAGTGTGATCCATAATCAAAATACTCGTTCTAGGTTTTCGGAGGCAAGCTAAGAAGATTAAGGTCTTCGATACACTTGCTAAAATCGTGCAGATAGTAAGAACCACCAGGCCCAGTTTATGAAGTTATGGAAAGAAATAGATTGTTTAACAACCTCGCAGTCTTTGCCGATGTTCGTTGGTAAAGTATTAGAAACGTTTTACAAAATTTGCCTGAAGGTAAACGAATGCTCGGGCAATATTCAAAAATCAAAGGCCTCCCCAAATTGGCAACGTAATTTATATTTTCTCACGGCTATTACATTGCCGATGAGCATGCTAACTTTGAAACTCCAAGGAACGGGAATCTTATTTTTGGTTTATTAGACAGGTACAGGAATTTATGTTGACATGAAAACTTTCCATACTACTGGCCCGGCGTGGTGACTCAGGCCTATAATCCCAGCATTTTGGGAGGTTGAGATGAGAGGATTGCCTGAGCCCGAGGGTTCAAGACCAGCCCGGGCAACTTGATGAGACCTCATCTCTACAATACATCAAAAAATAAGCAGGGTGTGGTGGGGCACGCCTGTAGTCCCAGCTACTTGGAAGACCGAGGTGGAAGTATTGCCTACACCAGCAGGTCAAGGCTGCCATGGCCAAAAGTGTGCCACTGCACTCCAGCCTGGGCAACAGAGGGAAACTTCAACTAAAAAACAAAACAAAACTTTTCATAATACTAATCAACAAAAAACATTTTAAACCATTTCTGGCATCAATATTCAGAAGATTTTAATTTTAACCCATAGTATTGTGCAAATTTGCTGTGAAAATCTACAAGAAAACTTCGAAGAACACTTTGTTGATATATACAAATGTGAGATTACTTTTTTATATATGTAATACCACTTTGAATTAAACATTAATAGTAATATATGACTCAAGTTAGGGAATTTACTTAATTTGCACAGATAAAAATGTAATTCTGATGCAATTGTAAAATCTAAATTAAGATATGTTGCAAGTATAAAATACACACAGAATTGCAAAGATGGCATGAAAATAAAAAGAATATATAAATCTCATTAATAAATGTTAGATTGCTAATGCTTTATTATGCCGGATTAAATAAATTTATTAAAATTAACTTCACCTGTTTCTTTTTACTTTTTAAATTACATATATAGCTCACGTTATGTCCACTGGGCAGAATTTTTCTAGAATAGATTTTAGTTACATCTCAACCTTCCCAAAACTTTTCTCAAAAACAAGAGTTTGTGTCTCTTCCACTTTATAATATTTTTTTAAAAATCATATTACCCTGTACGTGATAATATTTTGACAGTATAAAATATTCTCTATAAAGAAATAAGATTGTAAATGTTGACCATGAAGATCACAGTTCAAAAAAACCATCAGATCTCAAGAAGCAAAGAATATGGAGCCAAGTTATTACTCTTTATATAGGGAGTATCAAGAATTGTACAGACATATTTTAAAAGACACATATATAGAAATTATGATTTAAAATCTCTCACACACAGAACATAAGGCCTTGAGACTTTCATACTTCCTCTCTCCTACCCCCCCACCCTTGCCAGGTACTCACCTAAGAACATTTTACTTTATCACATCTCAGTAATGTCTATTCTGGCCCCATTTTTAATATAAGACTGACAGATGCTTACAGAAGTCAAGTAACACATTCAAGTCAGGCAGCCAATAGGTAACAGAAATCCAAATTTCTCTGCTTAGAAAAATGTTTGTACAGTGGTCATATTTTTTAGTTAATACATGATTATAGAAATATGTAAAATAATGTTATATGAATTATAATTTTATATGAACGCACAATTTAAAATATGTATTGAAATAGGATTCTTATCACCCAGTGGTCACTGTTGTTAATATTTGAATATATTTTCTGCTTGCCTCTTCTACAAAGTTTATAAATGTGTATTTTAATTTGAATGTCATTTTTCACTTAATGTTTTCATATATCAGCAGTATGTTTTTGAACATCTGGTTTTGATGAATTCATGACAGTTCATCAAACATGTCATGAATAATTTTTAAACTTCCTTATTCATGAATATTTTGACACTTTTATTATGATAAATAATACCTAATACATATTTGTGACTTTGTTGTTTATAGATGCTCAGTCTTTCTCACACGTTGCAATAATGCCCATAGTTGCTTGGGACACTAGCATTTTTCCACATGAAGAATATTTTTTATAATTCAGTCAATATTTCCAGTATCTCCTGTGTAGTAGACAGAGTTCTGTTATGTGCACGATACTTTCTTGACCAAAAGAAATGTTATGGTGTACTTTGATGTTTTAGAGTAAGCGAAAGAATGTTGAAGTGAGAGAGTGCGCTAAGGGAATGATAGTTGAAATAACGATGGTGGTGATTGTGGCAAGAGAGACGAGAGAACGAGGATGGTGGCAGCACTGGTGAGACAAGAAAGACATCCAGGGATCTTCCTTTTTTCCTCTTTTGCTCCTTATGCATCTTTATTTTTTCTTTTTCACTTTTTGCCATTTTCAATGTGGATTTCATGTCTACCGCTGGAAGTTAGTTCCCTTGCAGACCGCTTCAGATTGCTAACATACTACTGTTGTCTTTGGACCTCACTTCATTCTTGTCGTGTCCCATTCTGTTTTCTCACCAAATTATTAACTCTTGGCTTTGAATTCATTTATGTAGAACATAAATGAATTCAAAGACCCCAAAATATTTTAAATTTTTTTCCTGATTTCTGTGATAAATATTTTGAGATATGTTTTTCTTGTGTTTTCAGGTCAATGTTAATTTTCTCTTGCTATCCTCTTTTTGTCTCCAGTGAAGCCTCAGTTTTATTTACTGAATTTTTATTTATCTATTTTTTTGAGTCACACTCTCACTCTGTAGCCCAGGCTGGAGTACAGTAGCACACTAACAGCCACCGCAGCCTCAACCTGCTGGGCTCAGGTAATTCTTCCTCCTCAGTCTTCCAAGTATCTGGAACCACAGGCATGCACCCCCACACCTGGCTCATTTTTTTATTTATTGTAGAGATGAAGACTCGCCAATTTGCCTAGGCTGGTCTCGAACCTCTGGGCTCAGGCAATCCTCTCACTTTTGCCTTCCAAATTGCTGGGGCTACAGGCATGAGCCACCACGTCTGACTTATTTATGTATTTTGATTACTTTTATTTTATTCATCTCTGAGCCAGGAGTAATACCTCTCTCTGTTGGCCTGCAGAAAGAAGGCTAGCATTCTTGTAGATCCAAATCACTGTGTCCTCTGGAATTTTTAATCAGATGACTTCCAAGTCTAATTTTTAACATGCAGCGTGGATATTTCTGGTATGGCTCTCCTCGACCAAAGGATTTGTTAAAAGTTTATCTTCATTGCAATCTCTTCGGTTCCATAAAGCTCATAAAGTACAGAAAATTCCAGTTTCCATAAGCACTGTTGTCAGCACTTGTCACCTCTTCCCCAACTATTAACTGTAAACAAAAATATACACTTTTCAGTTTAGTTGTTGTCCTGGTGTTTTCTGGAAATATATGTCTTTGAAGAATTGTGGAATAATGGAGAACTAGAGATAGTGACTTCAAAGCTAAAAATGACTGCGCACTGGGTGGAATAAAAATAGGTGCCCATCTTTTGAAGTGTCAGAATTACAGAAAGAATAAAATAACTGTGAGGAATGATTGTTTTAAAAAAAAGATTCACCTTCACCGGCATGGGCAGGCATCATCCAATTCATTGAGGGTCTGATTAGAACAAACAGGCAGAAGAATGATAGTTTTCTGTCTGCTTAAGCTGAGGCAGCTTTCTTCTCCTGTCCTTGAACATCAGAACTCCTGGGTCTTGTACTTTCAGGCTGCAAGGCTTAACCCAGCACAACCTCTCCCTCCTAGTTCTCAGGCCTTCAGTCTTGAAGTGGGAACTACACCATTGGCTTCCCCAGTTCTTAGACCTTCAGACTCAGACTGAATTGTACGGTTCACCAGTTTGCAGATGGCATGTTGTAGAATTTCCCAGCCTTCATAATTGTAGGAGCCAGTACCCATAATAAATGTCCTTTTATATACATCTACATAGATCCTATCAGTTTTGTTTCTCTGGAGAATTCTAACACACATCTCAGATGTCCTTTAATAGGGTAATGGCTAAGCAAACTGTGATGCATCCCTACTGTAGAATATTACTCTGTAATAAAGTAGGACAAATTTTTATGTACACAACAAATTGAATGGATTTGGGGAGTTATGGGAATTTTGCAGGGTGAGAAAAATCAATCCCAAAAGTTTACATACTCTATGATTATATAACATTCTCAGAATGATAAAACTATAAAAATGGAGAACAGATTAATGGGGTTAGGGAAGGGAGTGTATGTTATTAAAGGGATGCTTGTGACGATGAAACTGTTCTTTGTTTTGACTGTGTGTGTTGACACACATGAAAAATTGTATAACTAAATATACAGACATAGGGTACATGAAAAAGCATGAAATCTGTGTAAGACTGGTAAATTATATCGGTGTCACTTCTTGGTGGAACTACTCTACTATACTCCTACAAGATGTTATCCCTGGGGAACTGGGTGAAAACTAAAAGGAATATCTGCGTTGTCCTTTTTAACTGCATATGCATGTGAATTTGCTACTTCCTCAAAATTAAAATTGACATTAAGAAAACAGATCTTGAAAAAAAACTCTTAGTCTTAGACGTATATAATGGCTTAAGAAAAATGACTTGGAATGTGTCGTTGTAAACTGGGATATCATCATGGAGAAAGAGTAAAGCCTGGAATAGAAGTGCAACATTTTCCTGTTCTTAAGTTGTTAAGATGCCTCAGGAGAGTGCCAAGATTGATTTCTTCCTAATATCTTAGATATATTTGGCAATAGAGTGAGGAGAGTAACATGGACATGTGGAGGTAATGGGCTTTCTTTTTTAAAATTGCATAAAATATGAAGCATCCATGGACTTGCACAAGTCCCTCATATACAAAGACTGAGCATCAGTCACTGGAAGTCTACAGCACAAACTGAAGAGTTTGGGCCTCCCTTCTGACCTGGTAGTTCCCTGTGTGATTTGGGAAGCTCAAAGAAAGAGGAAGAGCAGACAAGAGTGCAGATTTAAGTGCAGAACTGCCCTCAGGGAAAGATGAAATTGTTCTCTGTGGGCAAATGTTGCTCTGCAAATCAATGAGATCTGGTTATATTACTTATGATCATTGTAATTATATCTTTTAGTACTTATCATATAAACATTATTCAGCTTCTACATTGTGGTTTTGGTTTTTTAAAAAACATTTTAGTATACATCTTCACAAGTATGCTCTAAATAGTTGTCAGCATTCAGGGCATTGCTTTACTAAGCAAATTTACTCAATAATCTTATCTTGAGACATCTCTGAGTTTCTGAAATATATCATTTAAAACTCATTTACAAAATATTTTAATGTACATAATACTTCACAGTCTATTTACTAATTCTTTATGTCATCATACCTTATTTTTCCTACTAAGACAAATTCAACAGGACCTTTAAATACTATAATTTTCCAGTTATAATCTAACCTGTGTATTTTATCAGATATAATTCCAGGAGTATATTTTCAGTTAAATCATTACAGTTTTTACCCCCCTTCTGTCCCTCCTGAGTTCAGAAGTACTGATGGAAATAAATGAATGAGTGAACGAATGAAAAAAAATCATTACAATTGTTAAGATTTTATTTTTAATTGACAAATATTAATGGTATGTATTTATAAGGCATATTATATTTCATATATGTATGTTTTAAATGTGTATACATTGCAGAATGATTAAATCAGCTAATTAAGATATTCATGGCCAGGCGCAGTGGCTCACACCCATAATGCCAGCACTTGGGCCAAGATATTCATGGCCGGGCGTAGTGGATCATACCCATAATGCCAGCAGTGGCTCACACCCATAATGATTAAATCAACTAATTAAGATATTCATGGCCGGGCGCAGTGGCTCACACCCCATAATGCCAGCACTTGGGGAGGCTCAGGTGAGAGGATTGCCTGAGCCCAGGGGTTGGAGACCAACCTGGGCAACTTGGTGAGATCTCATCTCTACAATAAATCAAAAAATTAGTCAGGCATGTTAATGCATGCTTGTGGTTCCAGCTACTTGGAAGGCTGAGGAAGAAGGATCGGCTGAGTCCAGCAGGTCAAAGCTGTGGTGGCCATGAGCATGCCACTGCACTCCAGCCTGCAACAGAGTGAGACTCTGACTCAAAAACAACACCAACAACAAAAGATATTCATAACCTCACCTACTTCTTTGTGGTGAGAGTATTTAAAATCTACTCTTTTAGCAACTTTGAAATATATAATAAATTATTATTAACCATAGTCATTATACTGTGCAATAAATCTTTAGAGCTTATTTACACGGTCTACCAGAAACTTCGTACCCTTTGACCAACATTGCTCCTTTTCCTGTTTCTTCATACTCACTCTCCCACTCCAGACCTTGGTAGCCACCATTCTATTCCTTTCTATGGCTTCAACTTTTTAAAGTATTCCACGGGTAAGTGAAACCATGCAGCACGTCTCCCTGTGCCTGGCTTGTTTCACATAAGCATAGTGGCCTCCAAACTCATTCTGATGAGAATGTGGAAGAAAGAGAACCCTTGTAGACTGTGGGTGGGATGTACATTCACATAGCATTAAGGGAAATAGCACATAGGTTCCTCAAAAAACTAAAAATAGAACTCCCATATAATCAGACAATCCCACTTTTGAGTATATATCCAAAGGAGTTAAAATTAGCATGTTAGGGAGATAAATCATTACAGCATTACTGGAGGCTTTATCTTTTGGAGGTTTGACAAGGCCAAAGAATAATATCGATAGAAATTTTAGTAACAAAAGTAATCTGCTTTCCTAAAAGCAATGTTTATACTAATTCATTTTGCTTATAATTTGAGGGGGGAGCCAGGCTCAGTGGCTCAGCCTGTAATCCCGTGCCTTGGGAGTGGATTGCCTGAGCCCACGGGTTCGAGACCTGCCTGGGCAACTTGGCAAGCCCTCATCTCTACAATAAAACAAAAAATTAGCTGGGCATGGTAGCGCGCGCCTGGCATGGTAGCGCGGCCCCAGGAGTGGCCACTGCACTCCAGTCTGGGCGACAGAGTGAGACTCCAACTCAAATAATAATAATAATAATAATAAATAAAATTTGAGGGGGATAAATTGAAATAGTAAATAAATGATTGCAAAATTACATGGTGAAAAAAGGGTAAATTCTAACTATACTCTTCTGAACTGGAGACAACTGGGAAAATAACATATAATACAGTAAGATGGACTGATAAGGAAATTAACAGCACTAGGACATGTAAATTTTCATCCAAGACTTATCTCTACTTAGCAGTTGTCTTCAGATGGTTTATTTAGCAACACTAGTTCTAGGTTTCTCTTTTTTGTAAAATGGGATGCTGGAATAAACTGTTAGGATTCTTTGCACATCTATACGTGGAATTAAGGATAAATATAAACAGTCAGAATACCCATGTTGGTCTTGGAAAACATTTATGGCTTAGAGGAAATTTCCCTAAACTGTGGCAATAGAAGACAGGGCATCCATACTTGCCGCTGATCAGATCTCACTGTCATCAATGAGTTAGATTTATTTTAGAAAGTTTGTACCTACACTGATTTGTGTTGCACACTTTATTAATCTCATTTCCCTTAAATAGATGCATAGCTTGAATCATTTAAACACGCTTGCAATATCTAGGGAAATGATAAAGATTTAATTTGACTCAAAGGAAAAACGGATGGTTGTTACTTTCAAAGCTAAGAAATAGTCAAACACTCCTCATGCTTCTTTTTCATTTGATTTTAAAGATGTGAGGTACAAGTCAGGACTGGGTGCATAAGTGGTCTAGGGACAGGTGAAGTTTGGGCCTCCCATTGGTCCATACATCACCTGGATTAGGATCATGCACCCTTATTGATTTTATGTGCCCCCCACACCAAGCATGTCCCACTATTGCCAATCCTTTCTTGTGATATTATGATAGGTGTTCAGGGTCCAATTATGAGTGAGAACATGTGGTACTTAGTTCTTTGTTTCTGTGTTAGATCACTGAATCAGATAGACTCCAAATCCATCCAAGTTGCTGCCAAGTCCGTAGACTTTTTCCTTCTTTACGGCTGTGTAATATTCCAATACGTATATATACAATGCTTTTTTTTAATCCAGTCCAGATTCGATGGGCAGCACAATTGGTTTCATGTTTTTGCTATTGTGAATAGTGTTGCAATAAACATATGTGTGCATACATAGTTTTTGTAGAATGATTTGAGTTGCTCTGGGTATATCCCAAGAATGGGGACTGGTGGGTCATATGAAAGGTCAATTTCTAGTTCTTTTAGAAATCGTCACACTGATTTCCGTGAGGCTGAACTAGTTTGCATTCCCACCAACAGTGTAGAAACATTCCTCTTTCTCCACATCCTCACCAGCATCTGTTGTTTTTGTTCTCTTCATGATGGTCATTCTTACTGGTGTTAGGAGGTATCTCAATGTGGTTTTGATTTGCATTTCTCTGATGGTGAGTGAGGCTGAGCATTTCTTCATGTGTCTGTTGGCTGTTCGTATGTCTTCTTTTGAGAAGTTTCTATTCATGTCTTTTGCCCACTTTTTAGCGGGGCTGTATGTTTGTTTGTTTTTCCTTTCAGCACACTGGAGTTGCTTGTGGATCCTGGATGTTAGACCTTTGTCAGATATACAATTGGCAAATATTTTTTCCCATTCTGTGGGCTGTCTCCCTGCTCTCTTGATAGTTTCTTTGGCTTTGCAGAAGCTTTTCAGTTTGATAAGGTCCTATTTGTCTATCGTATCTCAAGCTTTTCAGCTTGATATGGTCCTATTTGTCTATCTTACTCTTATATCATGGGTATTAAATGTTTTGATCAGGAATTGGTTGCCTATTCCAATTTCCATAAGGGCGTCTCCTGCATTTTCTTAGATTCCTATAGTTTGGGGTTTTATGTTTAGGCTTTTTATCTATTTAGAGTTGATTTTTGTGTATGGTAATAGATTCTTCTGTATGTGGTGAGCCAGTTTTCTCAGCATCATTTACTGAATAGGTTCTCCTCTCCAGTGGTTGTTGGTGAAGGCTTTGACAAAGATGAGTTGGTTGAGAAACTGAGGATTTGGTTCCAGAATCTCTATCCTGTTTCATTGGTCTATATGCCTGTTCTTGTACCAATACCAGGCTGATTTGATTATTATAGCCTTACAATAAAGTTTAAAATCTGGAAGTGGGTACCTTCTGCTTTGTTTCTTTTGCTAAGCATCGTTTTGGCTCTTTGTGGTCATTTTTCTTTCTATATGAATTACTGTATTGTCATTTCCAGGTCTGAGAAAAATGATGTTGGTAATTTAATGAGTATTGCATTGAATCTGTAGATTGTCTTGGCTAGGATGTATGTCTAAACAATATTAATTCTTCCAATTCCTGAGCATGGGATATTTTCCATTTGTTTTGTCATCTTTGATTTCTTTGAGTCATGTTTTGTTGTTTTCATTGTAAAGGTCTTTTACTTCTCTAGTCAGGAACATGCCATGACAAAGTATTTTCTTTTTCTTTTTCTTTTTTTTTTTTGTGGCTACTGTGAGAGAGGTTGTACTTTTTATTTGGTTCTCTGCCTGTTTGTTGTTGGTATATCAAAATGTGACTGTCTTTTACACATTGATTGTGTACCATGAGACTCTTTGGAAGTCCTTCATTAGTGCAAGGAGATTTTTGACAGATTCTTTTGGATTTTCAAGGTAGAGGATCATATCGTCCACAAAGAGAGATGACTTAACTTCCTCTTTTCCTGTTCGGGTACCCTGATATCCTTCTCTTGTCTGGTTACTCTAGCTGGGACTTCCAACACTATGTTGAACAGGAGGGATGAGAGTGGGCAGCCTTGTCTTCTTTTAGTATTCAGGAGAAATGCTTCCAATTTCTGTCCATTTAACAATATATTGGCTGTGGGCTTACTTTAGATGGTTCTTACTATTTGGAGATAGGTTCCTTCTGTGCCTAGGTGTTCAAGGTTTCTGATCAAGAATGGATGCTAGATTTTGTCAAAAACCTTTTCTGCATCTAATGATATAATCACTTGGTTCTTGTTTTTACATCTGTTGATGTATTTAATGACATGTATGGACTTGCAAATGTTGACCCAGCCCTGCATCCTGGAGATGAAGCCTAGTTGGTCATGGTGGATGATTTTTGAGATGTGTTGCTGGTTCCAATTTGTCAGAATCTTGTGAGAATTTTTGCAACTCTGTCCTCAGGGATAGTGGCCTGGCATTCTCTTTATTTGTTGGCTCTTTACCCGGTTTGGGTATCAGTAAAATGATTTGGGGAGAGTTTCATCTTTTTCGATGACTTGGAATACTTTCAATAAGATTGGTATCCGCTCCTCCTTGTGTGTTTTGTAGAATTCTACTGGAAAGCCATCTGGTCCAGGGCTTTTTGTTTGTTGGTTGGTTTGTTTTTGGTAAGTAGTTTTCTTTTGATGGAGTCAATTCCCTCGGTTGTTATTGGTCTATTTAGGGTCTGGATTTCTTCGTGTTTCAGCCTTGGGAGGTTGTGTGATGTCAGACAGTCCTCCATTTCATTTAGGTTTGTGGATTTGTTTCCATACAGTTGTGCATAGTAAATATCTGAAAATCTTTGTTTTACTTTGGGATCAGTTGTGATTTGATCTTTTGTGCTTCTGATTGTTTTTACTTGGGCTTTTTGTCTCTTTTTCTTGTTCATTCTGGCAAGGGAATTTTTTACTTTGTTGATTTTTTTTTCTGTAATATTTTTGTCTTCTATGTCCCATATTTGGGTTTTTACTCTGGTGATCTGGATTCTTCTTCTGAAGTTAGGGTTTTGGTGGTATTGTCTTTCCAGCTCCCTTAGATGATTTGTCAGGCTACTGACTTATGATTTTTCCACTTTCTTGATGTGTGTTCATAAGGATATAGGTGACATCCCAGAGGTTTTGGTAAGATGTGTCTTTGTTTTCATTTGTTTCCAAGAGTCTTTTAATTTCTGTTTTGATTTCTGTGTTGACCCCAGAGTTGCTCAGCGTTGTGCTGTTTAGTACTATGTCTTTGTGTGTTTTGGGGGGATCTTGTTAGTGGTGATATTTATTTTTATTCCACTGTGGTCTGAGAAGATGCATGGTAGCATTTCAATCTTGTGGAATTTGTTTATACTTGATTTATGGCTGAGGATGTGGTTGATCTTGGAGTATATTTCATGGTTTGGAGGTGGAGAGTTCTGTAGGTAACTATTAAGTCCATTTTGTTAAGCATCAAGTTAAGATTCTGGATCTCCTAACTGATTTTTTTGCCTTGATGATCTGTCTAGGGTTGCTAGTGGGGTATCTAAGTTCCCAGTTATGGTAGTGTTAGAGTCAATATTCCTTTTTAGTTTACTTAATATAGTTGCTGCATAAATCTTGGTGCTCCAGTGGTGGGTGCATATACATTTGGGATGGATATTTATTGTTGAAGGCTTGAGCCTTTTATTATTATATAGTGTCCTTCCATATCTTTTCAAATGTGTGATAGCTTGAAGGTTGTTCTGTCTGATATCAAAATTGTGACCCCTGCCTTCTTTTGTTTCCTTTCCCCTGAAAGTTTGTTTTCCATCCTTTGACTCTCTGTCTGTGGTGTCCTTTGTAATGGAATCTGTTTCCTAGAGAAGAGAAAAAAACAGAGAAAAATAGAAAGGAGAACAAAGGAAGATGAAGAGAAAGAAGAAAAAGGAAATCACAGCAAGCAAACAAACAAAGAAACAAGACAACAACAAAAAGCAAAAATGAAGATGCACTCACCCTCAAATATACCCAAATGCAAAAGAAGGAGACAAAGGAGGAAATCAAATCAGAACACACATACACAAAGACATGTATGGAGAGGGTGAGTGAAAAAGAGAAAAAAAAAGACCCAAAACTTTTGTGTGTCTTGAACTCTCTCTTGCTCGCTATTGTGGCTGTTTCTGTAACTTTAGTTTCCTTTTTTACTGGGGTGTCCCAGGCACCACTGTTTTTTGGCTCACTGAGGGGGGTAGTGGGCCTTGGTCTCTAGACTCTACCCTCTGCTCTTTGCACCAGCCAACCAGGCTGCTCTAACATGGGTCAGATGTCCTATGGACTGCTGGGGGAAGAGGGCTGGATTTGATCAAGACTCATCCCTACTTGTCTCCTTTGCACCAGCCAACCAGGCTGCTAGGTCTCCTTCTCCAACTTCACATGTCTGTGAATGGGCCAGCGTGGAGGGTGGGGGCCTCTAGGTTTCCCAGGCAGTCACTGTCTCCAGGTATTGTGCACCTGGAGTATCCTCTCGGGTCAACAATGATGATCTCAGAGGGGTGTGTAAATCGCCTTTCAGTCCCAGGATGTAGGCTGAGGTACTGAGTGAGCCAAAGGACGTCTCTGCCTGGATGCCAGGACAGAGAAAATGGCATCTTCTCCTCTGCAGGGCTCAGCTCCAGGCCCCTCCTACCTGCAGTTTCTTCACGGTCCCTGCTGCCAGTGCCTGACCTGTTGCCACAGTTGGTGGTGTCGGACCAGGTGCCAGGTGTCAAGAGGTGGCTGATCTCTGCCGCTTCTTCTCAAGAGATGCCCTGAGAATGGTGGATGTTCCTGGCACAGGGGTGCCGAATTCAGAGCTGTGTCAGTTGTAGCCTCTTCTGCAGGGGAGTCTGGGGTGCCTGTTCCAGTGTCTCCTCTAGTCAAACATTGGATCACCCACTTGCACACACACAGGCACGTAGATTCATTCTCAACCGTGCAGAGATTCACACACTGCAACCAGTTCTGTGGCCATCTTGCCCCCCCCCCCCCGGGCCCCTCCTCATGTTTTAATATAATCAAATTTGTGCAGAAAGAAGTTGAAGATTTGTTAGTACATAATTATTGTAATTAAATAAATTAAGTTAATTTAACTTGAGTTGGAGTCTAAAAATAAAGATATGGCTTTAGTTTTGCTCTGACATTCTACATCAAAAATAATCCTATCAATGTCTCTCAATAAGCTACAATTATTCTGATCCAAAAATCAAACAATTTCTTAAAACACGTTGGTATATAAGATTGATGCAGCTAGATGCTGTCATGGGCCTTTGGATGACAAGTCAAGATTTACACTAGTAATACATTATTATGTATTAATGGAATAATTTCACCAGGAACATCTGGAGGTCAAACTTTATGGGAAATAGAAAAATTTAGAATGCTCAAAGGTATTTTAACTGTCACAGTGCAGTTTTCCTAATGTGAATGGGCTGAGACACGAGGAGAGGGATCTCTTACTCCTCCAGAGAATATTAATCTTATAGAAATTGGGTAAGAAACATTCTTGGTGGACACACTTTGCCAGAATGTTGAGGAATCCGTATCTCGCCCAATAGTAACAAACTGAATCAATGGCAGTTACCCTGACTTAAGTAACCAGATAAAGTAACAAATAGGATGGGATGCAAAGTTTTAGAAGAAATAGTGTCAAATTCCACCACTAGCTAATGAATTGATTTAGAAGATTATCTCAAATCATTAAATTGGCATTTCAAGGGTAAGAAATAGAAGATTACCAAGATACAATATAGTTTCTGAAGAAATCACTAGAACAGTTGTCCTCTTGTCATTGTTTGAAATTTGGAAAGCTCTTTCATAAAAAGTTGACTGAGCTGACAAGTGGAATCCACCAGTTCACAGTGATAAAAAATAACAAAATGAGCAGATCTAATCAGTCTTACAGACATGTCTAATGACACTAGCCATCACCTACAAAAAAGCATTCTCATGTAGATCTAATTATCAATGATCTTATCTGTGAAAGAAGTAGACATTCCTTTAATGCACAGTATCTACCAACAAAATTTTCATTCTCTCAATGTACTCTTTTCTGTTCTGTTAAACTGAGAAACCAATTAAATATAACTTCTGTGTTCTTCTTTTAGCTATTGTAAGTATTTTGCTTTTCACAATTGTGGTCCCTTATGTTTTTAAGTAATGCTTTTTCTCCAATTCAGTGACACAATAACCTTTAGGTCAGTATGAGGTCCCTCTTCCAGTATCTTAGCATCTACCACATTGAGGAAACTACACATTGGAACAGTACTCTTGAGCATACCAATAGCCTTTTTAATAGCAATTGCGGCCATCAGGAGTCAAGTTGGAAACATTCCAATAGCATAACATTAATAGGCATTTGTGGTAGGATAAATAAAACTTCACTACTAGTAACAGCAGATACTCATTCCCTAATCCCTGGAATCTTTTAATTATACCTTATGGGGGGAAAAAAATTTGTATGCAGTATCTTGAGATGGAAACATTATTCTGGATCATCCTAATGGGCCCTAATGACAATCAAATATTTTTATATGAGGAAATCAGAGAGATATTTGACAGACACTAAAGAGGATGAGGCAATGTGATCATGGAGTCAACATTTGAGTGATATTGCCATCAACCATGAAATGCTGGCAATCACAAACAGTTAAAAGAGGAAAGAAATTGTTTCTCTTCTAGATCTTGAAAAGGGAACACAGTTCTGCTGATACCTTGATTTCAGTCCAGTGATACTGATTTCAGACATCTAATCCCCAGAACTGGGATAGAATAAATTTATGTTACTTTAAGCGACCCAGATTGGGGAAATTTGTTACAGCAGCCACAGGAAATGAATGCACCAATAAAAACCTCAGTTTCTGATCTAAGACTATAGAAAATCTAATACCAACTTCATATATCAACAAATTCAGACAGTTTAATGATTTTCTGATGACATATGATTACCGTATAAAGGAAAGAGTGAAAAGTTAATAACTTTAAAAATCATTTCATGCTTAATAACTTCATAGAATTCTATTGTATAGATTATCATAATTAAATCATCTCTAATTTGTGGACATAAATATTATTTTCAGTTTTTTAAAAACTTATCATTGAGGGATAATCCTTTAGTTAAATCCTTGTCAACAACCGTCATTATAGACATTTTTCAAGAAGTGGAAATGCTAGATCAAAGTGAGGAAACCTTTTTAAATGTCTATTATATATGAACCTTTTTGAAGTATTAAGTCTTCAAGAAACTTTCTACTAATTTGTGGTATACCAACAGTATATAGAAACGCTCACTCTCCCCAAAAGAACACAGTTTATATACTTATAAAAATCTTAAACTGACACATCAAATGCTATCTCATTATTTTAACTTGAATTACTTATTTTTTTGATTACTACTGAGGCTGAACTTTATCGTGTGCTGTATGACCACTGATTTTTTTTAATCACCTCCTCTTGTCCTTTCGTTGGGGGAAAAAAACCATTTAATTATGTGCAAATAATTGTTGGTACATTCAAATTAAATTAGAAAATCAAAAGTAATGAATTTCTTGTCAACAGATTGGGATCAGTAGATTAATTTTACTTCTTGGTAATCTGCATCACTATTAAGGCAAAACTAACAAATATAGGCCATAACTTGAAGAATGACAAGTACAAATTATTTTTTCCTTTCCAATTCTTCAAGACACAATGCTCTTAGTTCTCAATATCTCAGAATGGTGGCGGTGGGCAGGAAATCAATATTTTTAAAAATGAGTATGCTGCTTGTTTCCACTTTTGTAGCTCATTCTGAAGTATTTAAATAGAATCAGTTTGCGATTTATCATATAAGCAACAGTTATGGTTGTTTTCTCGTTCTTTAAAGAGTCTTATTTAATGCCAGAATATAGTTTTTTAGTTTGTTACATTTTATTAATTGAATTTTGTTTCTCAAAAAATTCTAAAGAATGTAATGCACGGCATGTAGCTAAAATTAACTATCCTTTTTTTCATATTAAATTATTGTAAATTGAACCATTCTTCTTGAAGAGATAATAGATTGGTACAGTGGCTTGGATTCACTGTTTAGTCCTTTTAAAAAGCGTTAGATCAAACGTTTAGAAAAAAATATTTTTATTATTTATCTCCTATGCTCTAAATTTTCATTTTTTTTAATTAAACTTCTTTAAACTGATTATCATGATCTTCCATAGTCTTGTCTTTTTCACCAACAGTTTTTCTGATATGACATTTCAATGTCTATAGATGCAATCTCTTCTTTACATGAGATGCTGCACCACCCATTCCACTAATCTAAATTCGTTAAGGTTCAAATTAGTTCCTACCTTCACTACAAGCTTGCCTAATGTTTAGAAACATTCCAGTTCCTCACTGAGGTCCCACTGAGAAACTGCCGTTGCAACTGTGCTCATCATTCTGTTTCCTTCGTCCAGGGCTTACTCAGTGTGTTGTGTTCTGTCTTCTACGCAAAAGTGAACCTTAGGAATGAAGGTTTATCCCCCCATGTATAATTTCAATAAGGCCGGTGTTCACTGGAGTTAAGAATCCAGACTTCCCTCCCATGCACCGACCCAATTCGCTCCTCTCCAAGAAGTGACTTAGCTGACGAGTGAGTTGGAGAAAGTAACTGGATATATGTGTGTAACTTCACCACCTCCTCTTTGCTTTCTCTTTACATTTGTCTCCCTGTAGAAAAAAACCATTTTTGTCAGCTCACCTTAAGGTAATCATGGTGAGACAGGGTTGTAGCTTCAGGAGTGATTCCAATTCAGTTCAGGGAAGCACGAGGAAGCTATTTGTCCTGTCCTAAGCCAGGCCCTACAGAATGAATAGCTTTCTCTGTAATGAAGATGATGTTTTGATCTAGGCATTTCTTTTCTTTTCTTTTTTTTGAGTTGGAGCCTCACTCTGTCTCCCAGACTGGAGTGCAGCGGCCGCTCCCGGCCACCGCAGCCTCGACCTGCTGGGCTCCGGCGATCCTTCCGCCTCAGCCTTCCAAGTAGCCGGAATTACAGGCCTGCGCTACCACGCCCGGCTGATTTTTTGATTTATTGTAGAGATGAGGTCTCGCTGCCCAGGCGGATCTTGAGCCCGCGGGCTCTGGCAATCCACTCACCTCAGCCTCCCAATGGCACGGGATCACAGACTGAGCCACCAAGCCTGGCGATCTAGGTATTTCTTAACTTGTTCTCAATATTCTCAACTGGTCCTGAAATCAAGTAGTGAACAGGTGCTATTTACAGACACCCCACCCGCCACCCCACTAAGACAATATCACTGAAATTTAAGCAGCTAGAAGGCAGGCAATGCATTTCATATTTCTTTTGTTTTATAAATCAACTCTAATTATACAAAAGTTCTCAAATTATTTAATAATGATGGCAAGTATTATTTGAGTGATTTGGAGTTTGTCGATTTCCTTACGAATCTAATAAATCTTCACTCCAACCCTGTGAGGCAGAAATGGGAAATTACACCCTCTGCTAGAGTTTGATTTGAAAATCAAACTGAGAAAGGCTAAAACAGGAACTTAGTATCACATGGTTTTAAAATAGGATGATTCCATGTCCACTTCCTCCAAACAGTCTCAATGTGAGGATATTGTCCTGGAATAATTACTAATGGAATTTCATTCATTGTCAACATTGTTCCAGTTTGGGCACAAAATAATGGTAGGATAACCACATTTTAATTGCCAAATATAAAAGCCCTCCAAAAGGGAATTTCTTTATAAAAAATTGTGTATTCATCCTTATATGTTTAAACTTCACTCACCCACAAAGTACTCTCCATTTGGTGCAATACACCTATCAAACTGCTTCTTCCATTGCTTCAAACGATTTTTGAGCTCATCAATTTTGTGAGTGCTTTTAGTGCTTCTGTCATTTTTTATTTCACCTCTTACACCTCAGCAGAACATTTACCTCTGAGGACTTTTTTCATTCAAGGAAAAAAAACCCAAAAAAGTCTCTCTGGGCAAGATCAGGTGAGGGTGTGACACAGGGGTCATGCCGTTTCTGTCAAAAACTGCTGAACACTCAACTGCTCTGTGGGCAGGTGCATTGTCATGGTGGAAAAACCAGTCACCCTGTTTGCCACAACTCAAGATGGTTCTTCCGCAAATCGAGACGCAACTTTCTCAAAACTTCCAGATAAAAATTCTCAAAATTTCCAGATTAAAACTTTGGTTGATCATTTGACCCAGAGGAACAAATTCTGAATGTATTACAAGGGGTCCGCCCTCAGAAAGATAATTCTGTGTTTTTTGAGGGTCCTTCCCCCTTAGAAAGGATTTTAGCATTCAAACTGACTAACAGGTTTGTTTTATAGTTTATCAAATTGTTCTCTAACCATGCTGAATTGCTCTAAATTTGAGAGCCAATCTGAGTAAACACAATTGTGAGATTCAAAACTAATTAGTTAAAAGCATAGAAAGCAGATATTATTAATTAATATACTGAAAAAAGCGAACACGAAATTAGAACAGCCTAATACTTTAAGTGTCACATTCTTTAATGATTCCAATGAAATGATGATGGTAGGGTTTTTATCTTAATTTCCTCTGTCTTGGAAAATATCTATGCAACTTTGCCTTTAAATGAAAAACTAAAACTTATTATTTGTAAATCTAAACTCTTTAAAGGACCCTTCTTATTTATGCCATGCTTTGTAAAAGTGGGTATTTGGACCAGTATTGGCTCCTGTGAGATAAAGAAACTGTTTTTCATAGAAAAAAACTCTTCTTTTGCAATTTTGTTTTTAGATTTTCCTTTCATCATTTTTTCTTTCTTCTTTCCTTCTTTCCTTCTTTTATTTTACAAATTTTATAGACATATAAGTTATATGGAGACAAGTGAACAAGTCATAATATCATAACGTACAAAGCCATGAACATTCATAAGAAACCAATATAACTAAAACCTCAAGAAGAAATGCCTCTCTCTTTCTCTGTCTCTCTGTCTCTCTCTCTCTCTCTCTGAATCTCTCTCCCCTCTACTGTGTGTGTGTATGTGTCGGTGTGAGTGTCCATGTGCTTGACTCATGTGCTTACCTCCTGCTTGCTTTTGAATTTGAGTTGAGAAAATCTATGAGATTTATTAGTTTCACTAGAACCCTAAGAAACTCATCTTAGCCTCATTTGTTCATCAGTAAAGTGGGGGATGTTTATAATAATGCCAACATTACTTTCTACTGCTATAAAAATTAAATGATAAAAATGCATGTAAAGTACTTGCTATAGTTTTTGATATTTGGAAAATGTTAAAGAAAATGTAAATTGTATTGACCAGTTTCCCTGTTTGAGAGTAACACTCACTGGACTACTTGAGCAACTTCTTAATTGGTCATTACATCTCTTATATCTCTCAGCTCAAATCTATCTTTAACATTTCTGCCCAAGTTTTTATTTTCCATCTCCCATCCAGCCCCAACAAAGATATCTGATTATGTCATAGTCTTGCTCAAAATATCTAAGGATGAAAAGTTTTTAAAGTTTTGCATAGTTTTCATGATTCTTCATAAGATGATTCTAATCCATACCACCACATCTCAGTCTCATCCTAATCATAAATTCAATTCCAGTCATATCAAACAAATTCTGCTCTTTGAGTACCCTTACATTTTTTAATTTGGTTCCTTATTTATGATATCAAATAAGCTTGAAAAAGTCTTTCCTTGTATCTTTTCATTGAATTTATACATTTTCAAGTTCAGCCTAAATGCCGTCCTTGCCAAGACTTACATAGAACTTAGAGTCAGAATTGATTCTTCCTCAACACATAGTCTATATTCCATTATTAGCATCTATCTATTTTTCTATCTATCTGTCTTCTATCTATCTATCTATCCATCTATTCTAACATGCTGGTATATAAACACAATTTTAATAAGTATATTATAAATGCCATATATATTCTATTTTCTTTAGCTACATATGTGCGTGTAACAAAAATTTAAGTAACAAGACCATATATTCCTTTGGCTAACAAGATGATACATTTCTCATTTTCATTCCCACCTTTTAACATAGTACCATCAATATAATTAGTGTTCCATAAAAATGCTAACTGAGTTGAATTCACATGAAATTTTATGCCATAGAAGAGGCAATTGTATTATAGAATATACATATATATGTGAATCAATAAATATCATTTTAAAACCATAATGTATAATTAACAAGAACCCAAGTAACTAAAACATAGTGAGCACATAACTTCTCATAGTAATAATAAGTGATATGGGGCATTATGACATTTACATTGCTATTCTAATATATGAAGTCATTTGATCTTCACAACAACACTATAAAGTGGTCTTGAAGCCAAGGCAATTTAGAATTAAGGTAACTATAAGCTTCCTTCTTTTCTAACTAAGAAGGTATGTTTAGTCCTTTGCAACCCAGGTGTCATACAAAACATCAAGGAGAGCTTTTAGCTTTCTAGACTAAAGTGATTAAAAATCCAACATCAATGTTTTCTGAATGTCAGCCCCAAATTGGCCACCTATGGGCCAATTAAAATTGGATAAATTCATATAGTCTACGAAAGGCTCACTGACAATTTCCATCCAAAACTTAGAAATGTTTTTCTTTACCTTATGACTATTAGGAAAAATTTTGGTTTAAACTCTCATTAATAATTTATTGTGAAGACATTTTATAAGTTTATCACATAGAAGAAAGTTTGAATAGTAAGCAGATGAAAACAATAAGATCTCCCTGGAAATCTGAGGTAAGGAAAAGTGCCTTGTGTTGCAGAAGTTTTTCTGGGAGGAGTACAAAGAATGAAAAGAGAATGAAGAAAAAGAATGCATAAAAAAATTGATGACAAACATTGCAAAGGTTACTCCTGCTACAAGGCAATTTCTACTGACTTTATTTCAAAGGGACTGAAAGCATGGAGTGTATTTTGATGGCATTTTAATAGTCTTACTTCTTCTCTTCTGTGACAAGTACTAATGGAGTATCTATGGGGAGGACGCAAAATCTTTCAAGGAACATTTATCCAAGTGATTCATTATTGTAGTTCTAAATCTTTTCCTAGATTAGATAGGGACTATTGTGCACATTGCGGTAAATACATATTTGACAAGAGATTACCACTTGAAGCCAAGTACACTCTTGATAGTTTCTATAATGAGTACATCACCAGTGATTTTCTTTTTCATTGTGTACCTCAAAGCCTCCAGACTTGTACTTTAAGTTGAAGTTCAGCTGTTCTCAGTAAATATGTTTCTCAAGCATTATCCCACTGTGTTTTGTATCTCAAAATCATTTTGTGTTCATTTTTAAGACAATGGATTTATGTAAAGCAACTAAATGTAGTTTTTTCTCTTTTACTGCAAATTATTGGACGAATTACGTCCTCACTGGATGGCGTTTTATGTGTGCTAGCTTCATCTCCAGGTAACACACATAATGCACAAACTAGTGGATTTGAAGCATTTATAGGCTTGAAATGACCTTGCACAAAACTGAGGAGTTAAAACTGATAAAACTGTGCTCCATGATCATAGAGTTAAATAGGTGACTTATTATGAAGAAGTTGTTCAGTAATTTTCAAAGACAAAAATGGGTAGAGAAATATTTATGAGTTTATTATGAAGAAGTTGTTCAGTAATTTTCAAAGACAAAAATAGGTAGAGAAATATTTATGAGTTTAAAATTTTTGTAAAGTGTATGGGTATTAAGGTAAGCAAAATTGAAAGTTCAAAACTGTACAAATATGTGCAAGGAGTTGTAAGAACTGTTGGGTAGCTTACATATATGTCATAAAAAAGAGAAGAAAAGCAGTGGGAACGTTTTTTTATATACTGTATCTCATCAATAATCACAAAATAATTTGATTAAAGCATTATTATAATTTCTATTTACCCAGAATCACTTAGCTGATTGAAACTGAGAGAACCTTGAATGGAACTCAGAAGAGTTAATATTATAATCTGTACTCCTTTTCATAACACTACATTCCTCAGTTACTTTTTTTTAATATGTGTATATCTGATTCTCTAGTGCTAGAGTGTCGACAACTGTATATTTAAAATTTTCCACAAAAGTCTCTTTAAAAAACATCTGGACCAACACCAGGAGTTATGTTGTCACTGATACTAAATAAATAGTAAGGAACATCTCACCTCCTGTGTATGACCCCTCCCAGTATAATGATGAACAATCTTCAGTTTTCAGGTCTCTCTCTCAGTTCACAGATGTCTCCTGGGTAAAATATAGTGTGTGCTCTGCTGAATACTGATCAGGTCAGAATTTCAAATGTTTTGAATATCCTACCTACTAATTATTATTTTTATTTACTCTTTTATTTGCTAGGTACCAAACTTAATGAATAATGCACATGATATAGACAATTGCAAGACATAAGTAAGGCAATCTTCTTTTGAAGAAGTCATCCATTAGTCTCTTAAATGTTCTCCTCTTTGAATCAAAATATTTTTAAATAGAATGATAATTTATATGCAGTAAACTTTATCCATTATAATGTAAAGTTCCTTGGGTTTTGACAAACATATGAAGGCATGTATCTTCCCCCATGATGAAGATACAGAAGAGTTTGATCACTCTGGGATTCCTTTTGAATCCTGCAGAAAACGCCATCTAAGTCTGAAGTGGTCAGTGAAAATGATCCTGGAAGGCTAAGGAACTAATGCTGGGTTCACACAATCTGTGGTCAGTCTGAGAACGTTTAGAGGTAAACCCCTCACACTGTGAGCTAGCTGTAAATGCTTGAGAAGGCCAGACTCAATTGAGAAAGTTCACTGGACTTTTCATAGTTAACTTGGTAGGAGTTAGAAGGAGGAGGAGTGAGAAGACTTGAAAGCTCTGATTCGTGGAAATTATTCAAATCTGGGCCAAGTGAAAAAGAGAGAGCCGGTCCTGGAAAGCAGATTTTCCACAGAAGCCACGATCATTTCTTGGAGGTTGAGACTGTTTAAGATAGCCTAAGAAACCCTAGAAACTCACATGGCTTGGTACTCAAAATGCAATCTCTAGACTAGTCTCAGAGCTTCTCTGGCGAGCTGGTTACAAAAGCACATCCAGCACCACTCCAGATTTGGTGAATCAGAATCTATAAATCTGCACTTCAATAATGTTCCCAAGTGTTTTAATGGCATAGGCATTTTTAGACACTTGCTATAATGGCATCAAATAATTGACTAATTTACTCCATTGAACATATAAATTTTTGGAGATAACTATGATATAGATTTCAGATACCCATGATGAACCAAGATTCCAGTATCTGTACTTTTGTGGAGCTTTTATACTGAGTGAGAAAACTGTGCTGTCTATAGTTGGCTTAGTAAAGAGAACTATGTTAGTGAAAGAACTATGAGAAGAGAAAAAAAACCACTTTATTCCAAAGTCAAACATTCGAGAGAGAATAAATACACAAAAAGAACCGTACTATGACTTATTGCAAAGACAAAAATAATCAGAATTAGTTTATCTGGAGGCCACACAGAAGCATCTTGTTTATGTCACCGTATTTTTCCTACCAGGTAAAATGGCCATCTAAAATTTTTGGCAGTTTTGAAAGAATAGACATAACTGTCCGAAGTGATTAAATGCATGTTGAGCTCCAATAGTCTTTAAAAGAATTCAGTTGTTCTTTTTTCAGCTTTCATTTCTAGGCTGACCTTTAAATAGAAAAGAAAAAAAAAAGAGAGAGAGGGAGTGGCTTAGAAGGTCATGGTAAAAAGAAATCATGCAATTTTCTTAGAAAGATGAGCCCTTAAAGAATCACTATATGTAAAAGGTGACTGTTTCTCAAGTGTCATCAGAAATAAAAGTTTAACAGATGAATTGTATTTTCCATTGGTAGAGTCATTTATATATACAGAGATTGATGAATTCAGGGTTCTGACCACTCTTTTCTTGGAGTCCTAGTTAATTTGTGCAAGTTCAAGGAAGTCAGTGCAACACATTGAGACAATGTTGGTTGCGGTTTTTGAAGAATGAATTAGATGGTAGAGGTTCCAAGAAATATGTAAGAATGTCTACACAGAAGAGTCAGATGTTAAAAGCAAGAATTGATTTCTCATGAATGCATGTGCATTTCTATTTTGCCCTTCATCCTGTGAACATATGTGTTTTGACCACTGATTTTCAAAAAGGTACACTTTCTAGTTATTAGTCCATTTTGATGTATAGACCCTCAAAGTATTACATTAGTATAAGGAACACTACCTCTCTCAGAAAAAAAGGAAAAAGTTTCTATTCTATTATTATAGAAACTCTAGAAAATTCATTTTGCTTAAGGAGATTAGCAATCAAAAATTCTAAGCATTTCACATGCAATTTCTTTCTGACAATAAAATGAACACCATTTTATATTTGTATAGGTAATACAAAAAGTAGTAGTTGATCGCTATTCAGATAGGTTCTACCTCATTGAAAAAGTGATACTAGCCGGGCTCAGTGGCTCAGCCTGTAATCCCGTGCCTTTGGGAGGCTGAGGTGAGTGGATTGCCCGAGCCTACGGGTTCGAGACCCGCCTGGGCAGCGAGACCTCATCTCTACATTAAATCAAAAAATCAGCCGGGCATGGTAGCGCATGCCTGTAATTCTGGCTACTTGGAAGGCTGAGGAGGAAGGATCGCCGGAGCCCAGCAGGTCGAGGCTGCGGTGGCTGGGAGTGGCCACTGCACTCCAGTCTGGGTGACTGAGTGAGACTCCAACTCAAAAAAAAAAAAAGTGATACTTTGGAATTACAGTCTACTCTGCACCTTGTAAAGAGAAAAATACATATATTGATTCTCTATTGAAAGGAGTTGGATATTAGATTGTTCTTGTCATTGAGAAAGTATTTTATTCTTTTAGCAGAATTATTAGTACCATCTTCCCCATTTTATTAGGAATTTAAAATAATTATCTCATGGAAGATATGCAAGGATTAAAAAAAAAGAGCCCACAAGGTCAAATGTATTTCAGGTTCAAAAAGACTTAAATAGTTCATACATCAGCAACACTGTATCAAAAGATAAATTTTTATTCTGTGTGACCTTGTGACCAATTTTTTTATGAAAGCTTATCTTTTTGAGCACTGTTATGAACTGGAACATTCCTAGATATATAAGTGCTTATCTTAAGAAGAAAGTGATAAATGCTAAGGAAAAAATTGAATACTAGTCATTGATACAGAGACACAGTATCATCTCAAAAACACATAAATACTTAATTGTTTTCATTTACCTAGTGGTTTTTCTGTGAATTAAAAAAAAGTTACATAATTATTCAACAGACATTTATAGACTCATGGGGAATGAAATATTTACAAAAATGATAGACCATTTTCCTTTACATTTATTCAATATTTCAGCCATAATATGCAATAACATTGAAGAAACTTTGGAAAAACTGATTATTTCATGCTGATAGTGCTTCTGAATTCTTGAGAACTCACACTACAGTGACTTTCTAGCATTTTGCAGATTTGGGGTTTTTTTTGAGTTGGAGTCTCACTCTGTCGCCCAGACTGGAGTGCAGTGGCCGCTCCCAGCCACCGCAGCATCGACCTGCTGGGCTTCAGGGATCCTTCCGCCTCAGCCTTCCCAGTAGCTGGAACTACACGCACGCGCTACCACGCCCGGCTCATTTTTTTATTTATTGTAGAGATGAGGTTTCATCAAGTTGCCTGGGCGGGTCTCGAACCCGCAGGCTCAGGCAATCCACTCACCTCAGCCATCTAAGGCGCGGGATGACAGGCTGAGCCACGGAGCCCGGCTTGCAGATTTGTTATCTCTGGATGTTGAAGACTTCTAGGTTGGCCTAGCAATGCATAGTTATATATACCCCACTTAAAATAGAATTAAAATAGTTTATCTGATGGGAGTAGGTAAGAATTGGACTGCGACCTAGAAACCAGGCAAAATAACTTCATTTAAAGTTAACAGATTCTGAAGTTCAAACTAACAAGTACAGGTTCAGTATAAACTGTAAAAAAAAGTGCTACACTAGACATTCTTTTCAAAAGAGAAAATAATAAGAATAATAAAATTTATGTAAATGAAGATGGTTTTTAAAAGTGCTATCATAAATCTAAATATTAAATTTATTTAGCATTGTTTGATGGTAGAAGTTTATGTCTGTGGCTGCTGCAAAGCAGTCTGAACATAGGATATTTAGAATTACATAAAATAAAATATTTTATAACCTGTATGATGTTTATTATATTAACATCATCATACCATTTAAATTGTTAAATTGTTAATCATACCAGTTTAAATTCAACAAAGTTATATTTCAATATGCTATTTTTATCTGTGCTTAAACTTTGCTTACAGTGTCTTGATATTTGAAAATAAGGCTCTAGTTAGCAACAGAATGGCTGTTATAGATATTTTACTTGTGTAATTTTTTCAAATACTCTTAAAATTCAACTACCATGCAGTGATTACAGATGTAAAAATCATGAGTTCCAACCTCCAAAACTAAGTCAGACACTTAGAAAAATGAGTATGTAAACATGAATTCAAGTGGGCAGCATGCCCAGAAAATAGACCAGATGGCAGCCACAACAAATGGAAACAGATTTTTTCAAATGAAAGTTTCAGAAGGCTTAAAGATTAAAATGCTCAGAGTTGAAGATGGTGATTCTGTGTTTTCAACCCAATACCACGCCACGTATAATAATTAACAATGTTTGAGAGACAAAGGGCATGAACTTGGTCATATTCTTCATTTTGCAAGTTCAATTCCACTAAAAATGAGAAAATTTCACTTAAAGAAAAGATATCTCAAAGACTAATTGATCAAAAATCTGAAGAATAATATTTGTAACCTCACAATCAAAATAAAAATTAATGGTGCTCTTCAATCCTGGAATAATATACTCCACAATATACTCACCCATTCTTTGCAACAGTTTAGTAAAATACATGGATGTTTGGTTTTTCTAGTATCACAAATACAATTTTCCTTCGAATCATAATCTCTTATTGTCTAAAAAATATACATTAGGAATATGTTATATAGATTATAAGCACACACTAGGAATATGTTATATAGATTATAAGCAACAATATGACAGGAACAGTGACTTTTATAATATATATAAATGATAATATACATAAATGATTTATTGTTTAAGCTACTGAGTTTGGGGATGCTTTATTACACAGCATTATTGTGACAACTGTTAATGTCAAAATGGTATAAAAACAGACAAATACACCAAAGAAATAGAATAGAGAGTCCCAAAATAAACTCTCTTATACAGTCTATTAATCCTCACCGAGACTGCCCAAAAAAAAAAAAAAAAAAAAAAAAAATAGCAATGGGAAAAGGGTAATCTCTTTAACAGATGTGTTGGGCATCATGGTGTCCATGTGCAAAAAAAAAAAAGTTAAAAGCTTAATAAGATATGAAACTGCAAAACTTCTAGAAGAGACACAGGAAGAAGCTTTATGGCATTGTTCTTGGAGATGGTTTATTGGATATACCAAAAGCACAAGAAAGTAAAGGATGATGAGATAAACAGGATTAAAGCAAACCAGAAAGATGCTGCACAGTGATTGAAGCAATCAACAAAGTGAAGAGGCAATATACAGAATGGGAGAAAAAGTTTGCAAACCACATATCTGATAAGCAGTGAATGTTCAAAATATATAGGAAGCGTCTACAACTCAACAACAATAAATAAATAGCTTGATTACAACATGGGCACAAAAAAACTTGAATAAATATTTCTCTTAAAAAGTCATACAAATGGTCAACAGATACAGGAAATAATGTCCAACATCACTAATCATCAAGGAAATTTAAAACAAAACTAAATGCGATATCACCTCACACATCTTAAGATGACTATTATTAAAAAATAAAAATAAAGTATTATCAAGTATGCAGAGAAATTGAAACCTCTGTACACAGTGAACAGAAATGTAAAATCGTGCAGTGGTTATGAAAAACAGCATGAATTTTTCTTCAAAAAAGTAAAAATAGAATTACCGCATGATCTAGTCGTCCTACTTCTGAGTATATATCCAAAAGAACTGAAATTAGAATCTTGAAGAGAGGTCTGCACTCTCATGTTCACTGTAGCATCATTCACAATAGCTAAGATTTGAAAACAACCTAAAAGTCCATCAATGGGTTAATGAATAAAGAAAATGTAGTATGTACCTACAATGCAAGATGATTAAGCCTTTAAAAAAGAGAGAGAATCCTGACATTGACAACATGAATGAACCCAGAAAGCATGATGCTAAGTGAAATAAGCCAGTCACAGAAGAACAAATTCTCATAGTGCCTCTTATATGAGATATCTAAAATAGACTCACAGAGAAACTCATTTAGAAATAGCATAATGGTATTTGTCAGTGAATGAGGAATGGGAATGTGAGGATTTGCTGTTCAACAGCTTTAAAGTTTCATTGATACAAAATGAATAAGTTCTAGAGATCTGCTGTACAACATAATACCTATAATTAACAGTATAATATCGTGCACTTAAAATTTGCTACAATGAAAGTCTTACATTGGTAAACAACTTTGGTAAGGTCTCAGAATACAAAATCAATGTGAAAAATCAGTTGCATTTCTATGTACCAACAGCCAGAAAGCTGAGAACCAAATTTTTAAAAATTCCATTCACAATACACATACACACACACACACACACACACACACACACACACACACACACACACACACACCCTCGGCATTTATCTCACCGAAAATGTGAAAGATCTTTGCAATGATTACTACTAAGAATTAATGAAAGAAATCAAAGACAACACAAACAAACAAATGTAAGAACATCCAGTGCTCATCCCTATCAAATTACCACATGTTCAGGATTTGAAAGAAAGGAAAAAGATAGGCCAAGCAACCTAGCAGTAATATTAATAATTAACTGTTTTCTCACTTTCTTGCATCTTAAAATGTTATCAATGATTTTATGAAATTCTTAAACTTATACTGAAAATGCCAGTATTGCTAGCCTTTAGATATCTGTAATGTTAAGAATTTGCTTTGTTTTTGCTCAATATCACATGTGAGGGTCAGATTTGGGTTTGTGATTTTAAGTCATGTTTGGAAAATGCCTTAGAACTCACAAGGTGAAAGCCAGTAGAAAAAAGTATATATAACATGCATTAACTAGTTTGATCTAAAAACAAAAGTATTATTCCCCCCAAGTTAGATTTATTAACAAATACAATTAAATTTAAGTATTTACCTTTTATGTTTTGTTAAACATAGCTCTAGATTCTATGAAAGCTCAAGTTATTTTCAGGTACCATTTGTCTAGGCAGCCAAATGCAAATGAATAATCTAGTTGGTTCTTTATTTTTTCCTGAATTTTTTTAACCTCTCCGTGCACAGAGTTAGTGTATGTCTCAAATCACTGGGGTACCACTAAGACATTAAAACCAGCATGCTGTCATATACTACATTTTGTTCATAAAAGAGGCATTTTCCACAAATGAGAATGGGACTGAGATCTTGTGGCATAGGAAAGGTGGAAATGGAACCAGAAATGTAGACAATGGAGCCCACATTTGCTAAACTTCAATACAGCTAAGGCACTGTGCTAATAATATGAGCTCTAATAACTGCACACTACATCACTCAGAGGAGCCATAATGTTTATGGGTCTTTCAGATATGGATTTTCTTGTATTATTTCTGTTAATTAATTCCCTGTGTGAGTTTGTCTGTCAGTCCAAAAAGATAATAACCTGAGCCTTATAGGTACTTTAAAAACTAATTTGCATATCTTATTAGTGTTTCTGCTCATCAATTTACATGGTAACAGAATTTTAATTGCAAACATGTTAAAAGTTTACAAAAGTATTTAATCTAAAGTTTTCCAGAGACATGGAGAAAATGGCATACTTGTTTTGTTTTTATTATTTTAGATTCAAGGGATACATATGCAGTCCTGCTAAAGGGTATATTGTGTGATGGCAAAGTTTGGGCTTCTATTGAACCCATTGGCCAAATAATCCCCAATAGGTAAATATTCAACTCTTGTTCCCTCCCCTCTCCCTCCCACCTTCAAGTGTTCTCAGTGTCTGTTGTTCTCATCTTTATATTTGTGTATACTCAGTATTTAGCTCCAACTTATAAGTGGTTTGCTGGTGTTGCATTAATTGGCTTGAATAATGGCCTTCAGCTGCATCCACTTTGCTGCAAGGGACATGATTTTGTTCTTGTTTATGGCTGCGAGGTATTGTATGGTGTATACGTACCACATTTTCTTTATCCAATCCACTGTCGAGGAGCACCTAGGTTGGTTCCATGTCTTTGTTATTGTGAAGAGTTCTGCAGTAAACATGTGAGTGTGTGTGTCTATTTGATAGAACGATTTACACGCCTTTAGGTATATACCCAATAGTGGTATTGCTCGGTCAAATGGTAAATCTATTTTTTGTCCTTTCATAAATCTCCAAACTGCTTTCCACAGCGGCTGAAGTAGTTTGCAATCCCACCCGTTATGTATGAGTGTTCCTTTTTCTCTGCACCCTTATCAATATCTATTGTTTCTTGATTTATTAGTAATAGTCATTGTGACTAGTGTGAGATGGCATCTCACTGTGGCTTTTATTTGCTTTTACCTAATTATTAGTGATGGTGAGTATTAATTCATTAATTAGTCGAGCCAGGTTTCCTGCTGGTCTCGAACTCCTGGGCTCAGGCAATCCTCTGCCTCGGTTCTCAAAGTACTGGGGTTACAGGCATAAGCCAACACACCCAACCTATTTTTGATGCCATTCTATATGCCTTTGCAGACTGTTTGCTTAGCTCCCACTTGTAAGTGAGAACATGCGATAACTGGTTTTCTGTTCCTGCTTTACTCTACTTAGGGTAATTGTCTTCAATTTCATCCAAGTGGCGGCAAAAGACATTGTTATGTTCTTTCTTTCTTATGACTGAGTAGTATCCCTTGGTATATTTACCACATTTTTATTATCAGTTGATGGACATTTAGGTTGATTCCACATCTTTGCAATTGTGAATTGTGCCACTGTAAACGTGCACTTGTTAAACTAAGAAAAGAAGAGAGAAGATTCAAATCAGCTCAGTCAGAAATGAAAACTGGAGATATTACCACTGATACCATGAAAATTCAAAAGACCATCTGAGGTCGTTATGTATACCTCTATGCAAACAAACTAGATAACCTATGGGAAATGAATAAATCCCTGGAAACATACAATCCCCCAACATTGAATCAGGAAGAAACAGACGCCCTGCACAGACCAATAACTAATAATGAGATTGAATCAGTAATCAAACATCTCCCAAGAGCAACGGAAAAGCTCAGGACCTGTCGGATTTACAGCCAAATTCTACCAGACATGCAAAGAAGATCTGGTATCAAGCCTACTGAAGCTATTGCATAACATTGAGAAGGAAGGAGTTCGCCCTACCTCATTCTACAAAGCCAGTATCACCCTAACACCAAAGCCAGGAAAATATACAAAAAAAAAAGAAAAGAAAACTCTTAAGTTATATTCATAACATAAAATTATAGTTACAGATTTTTCCAGGTATAGAGCAATGTAGTTTTTTATAAAGTATGGGAGTTCAATACCATGAAAACACGTTCTTGTTATATAGCAAAAAATCTTTTTCTTAAATTAAAAAAAAAGGAATTAGTTTCAGCTATTCAGTCAAACTTTGGACTTTCTATAGAAGTTTTACAGCAAAATAGCAAACATATTTCATACATAATACATAAAAGTTGCTTATTTTTATGTGTCTATTCAGACATATTTATTTTCCATAAACAGTCACATTCTCTATTGAGTATAGGATATTTCTATCGTTTTTGGTTTTGCTAAAATCTGCTAATTTGAGGTGATGATAGTTACTTTCCATAAATGACATTCTAGGTACAAGCTTCATGCATTGTTTGCTAATTTAATTATAGTTAAAAATTATTCTTAAAACCAAGTGAACCATATCTTAATATGTCATAAATTTCAAGTATTTGAAAGTCTCCCAATTAAATTTATGACATGACCTTAGCCAGAATACCTAATTACTCGCTTTTTCATAAAAGGAAAATATTATCTTCATTAATATCCAAAATTAAGACATCTAAATATTTTGTCTACTTAATGCTGGTAATCTAGATATTTCAAAATATTTTCAAACTATTAAGAGGAATGCTTGCTTCTTTTCTTCATTTTCTTTGAATAAAATGAGCTATATTCTCTAAGACAGAAATACCAGGGAGTAAACCTATACCCTCTTCTTTTATCACCCAGCCTAGGTCCCTTTACAGAGCTAAAATTTGACTTATCTGATATAGTGAGGCTGGAAAAAAGAAGTGGGTTTGCCTGGTTCGGACCTTTTATCAGAGCACGTGGTTTCTTCCCTACTCTGCCTTCTCTCCAGCAATTACAGCTGAGAAGACTCAGCATTTCTTCCTCAGACAGGTGTGAAGGCCTGTCATTCTCTGTCCAGGCTAACAGGCCTTTTAGGTATGAGACAAGACAGTCATTTCTTTCATGATTTTTTGATAAATCTGCTCTGAAATTTCATTTTGGATGGAATTTTTCTAGAAACTGGGATGGAAGTAGCATTAGGTCCTCGACGGTGACCTTAGACCCATGCAAAATTCCATTTGTCTAAATTGTTCGCAGTTGATCTCAAACTCAAGGAGGACATAACATAATTGTTATAGCCACAAACTCAAACATAGCTATAACTATTTTTTGCTAAATAGTCTTGTCTCATACAACTATTTTTTTTAAAAGAATGCCACTATTCTACTCAAAGCATTTGAAATCTTTTCTGAATTTCTTGTGTAATGCCATTATGCTTTAGATTAGGACTGTCAAGACATAGTCCACTTATTACTTTCATAGCATTTAATATTAACTAACATTTTCAAGGAAATATGTTTCTGAAATTTTCTGTCTTTCTGAAGATTGAGTAGATTCAGAATGCACAATGATAAACCTTTTGCATTAGCAATATGGAACATCTTAAAAATTTGAGATGTTCTGAGCCACATGTGATAAAAGGACAGATGGTGCAGAAATAGATAACAATATAATTTCCTAACTCTTGGAATTTATAACACAATATAGCTACTGTTCTTTCAACAATATTTCCTAAACTTTCTTGACCACAGAACATACCACTCCCTTGATTTTTATAAAGCAAAAATTAAGAGCCATAGGAACTTTTATTTAAGTGATGATTCTTTGGAAAATATTTGTTAAGATGAGTCCATAAGAATGGTCTACTTGCTTGTAAGATTTTTGTAGATAGTAAAAGGTTGAAAGTAGCTGGGGAAGGGTGACTTTATCAAAGTAATGGAACTATTCAAAACAACAAACCTTTGGTTTCCTTTGTTCACTTTAATGAAACATACCACTTTGACACAGGCTTCAAGAACTTTTGCAGAACTCTGAATCTAATTTTTTCCTACAATAACTTTCTGTTCATTTTTTCCAACAATAATTATTTCCCCTCCTGGGGAGGTGACGAGGAGGGGTAACAAAGATATGCATAGCATGCCACTTCCCACTGGATTAAATCATGTCTTGGTTATTTGAGCAGTTAAATATTGAATGTTTTGTCTTATCTTTTCATCAGAACCTTAGCATTATAAAGTATGGTGTTTTATTTGTCACAAGTGATTCTTTCTGAACAAAATTTTGTATTTGATTACAGGACAAAAAAATTAAAATAGTAAACATGGGGAAATGGTCTCCTTTTGTGAAATCAACTTGTTTCAAAGACTTCTGGCTGTAGAAGTTAATTGCAAATTATTTTCTGAATGCATTTTGGTGAGCATTGTCGCACCTACAAAAAAGTAGAATTTATTTTCAACTTTCTTTCATACACTTGATCCAGAATGAATTAAAAAAATGATCAGCAAGTATCCATTGCAAAGATGACATGATAGAAAAAATCATATTTAAATAATATAAATTTAAAACATTTGTTTGTATTATATTGCTGTGGTAATATTAGTACACCATAAGTCTACAATTACACATACATTTTAAAAATTTAAGTTTAATGAACTGTATATATTGCTAAGACTACTTTCCAGTTTTCAGACTGTATAGTTGTATCTATGATGTAACATACTAAGAGAAATTACAAATAATTTTGAATTGTATTTGAATTACGTGCTCATTATCCTTTATATTAGATATAAAGGTGGAATAGCATGACAACACATGGAACACAAATGTATGCATTATATCAAAAATATTGAAGCACATTACTAAATAAAGACCCAGAAATTTAAAATACCAAAAGATACATATCAGGGACAGGAAGGGCCCTTTTTCATTTTTGTGACAAAAGAATGAATTGAAATGCCTACTAGAGAATTTCAGCTAGAACTGTTTCACTCAAGCACTCACACGTATACACACAGACATGGCATGTGTGCATAATTGAAATGTTGATATGTATTTTTTAGGAAAAAAGTATAAATGCCAACATTGAAAATCATACATTTTACATGATATTATCACGTTTAGTGAACATGACTTTGGAATGATAAAATTGGAAGCTAGAAGTGATCACAGAGTTTCTATCTCACTACATCAATATCGAAAACAATGGTGTTTCAACACCTTTATTTGATCTCGAGTTTTCATTTAAAGAGAAAAGCCCCACACAAATTAGGTTAGAACATACAATTTCCAAAGGAAGTTTATAGAAATACACATTATTGAATGGAGTTAAAATGCAGCGTGGATCATAAATCCAGTTGCTTTCCAGAGTCAGGAAAGTAATTCAACAAGTAAAGTGAAATCAATGAGAGATTCAGACCTTTGTAACCTCAAGAGGGCAGGCCTGCTCTGAAGGGGAGTGTTCCTTTGTGCTGCAGCCATGGCCACTGGTTCCCCTGCAGAAATTTAGAATTATTGTTAACTAGAGATTTGATTTTTCAAAATACTCTAAAAATCTAATTACGAATATATGTGTGTAACCTCTGGATGTTTAAAATTGACAGTTCATGGTTACCTACCCCAAATCTATTCTCCTTTTCACCAAAGTACTTGATTTCATTCAGAAACCTACTCTTTCACCCACCCACATACATTTATAGCCCATGTGCCTTGGGACCCCCTGCTTATGCTCTGAGTGGTCTGATTAGCCTAAGGGTAATTTCATTTTATTTTCTGCCAAAAATCAAATCGCGCTTAGAACACTCTGGAACCATTATTGGCAGAGCCAGCCAGACATGTGAACTCAGCTGCCTAATTCCAAACATGACCTTGGTGCAACCATTAAGTCACTGATCAACTGACTCTGAGTCCATGCTCTTTCTTTATTGTCTTTTCTGTACGATAATATTTTCCTTAGGGTCTAGGCCAGTTTAAAAGGAGTTTCTGCAACATTTACTTAAAATTATCCAAAACGATTTAACGAACATTTAAAAACAGCAGACAGACAAGAACCAAACCTAGTTCATAGGCCGTTCAGTTATTGGCATCTAAAACACATGGAAAGACCATCTGTCCATTTATATGAAACAGTGTCATGGAGGAAATTGTCTTTGTTTGTTTGTTTGTTTGTTTTTCCTTTAAAAACCAAGAACAAAAAAAAGTGAAAATTAACTTAAATTGCCAGTACAGGAAAATTATTAGTTTCCAATTCTAGTTGTATTAAAGCTTATTTAAATTCAAAGATCACGAGAATCAAGAAACCAATCATCAAGTTACTGCTTCCCTGGGGGAAAGTTATGGATGTCCATCTGACAACCATGGGTTGGGTACCATTTAAGCTAAAACTAGAGATTATAGCATATAATGGTTCAGGCCTCCTAAAACTATTTTTCTATATTCTCTCAGTATTTTGTGTTTGTTCCCTATATTATGTATTAATAAGAATAAACCACAGGTTATTCAAATTGACAACTTTCCAACAATCTACAATTCAGTCTCTTCTAAATTTTTATGGAAATAAATAGGCAAGTATCAATGATAAAAAATTCTGAAATTCACATACATACTAATGCCTAAGCATGAAGAACTTGCCTTTGATAACCTAAAGGAGATGGAAGCAGATGAAAAAATTACTACAATTTTTTTCTCTTTTATAAAATAAAGAGACAACAAATAATTTCTTGGCTTACGCAGGTGCCATATTCTATAGGAAAAATTATTTATGAAAAATTTAGATCACTTTAGTAAATATTCGTGAATATTTGGTTTAATCTATGACTACACAGAAAATCTGTTTAAAAATGAAATTTAAGTTTAATATTATTTAGCAAAGAGAGTAAGAGAGAGAATACAAGAATCATATCAGTTAGCAACTCTTTGTCATATATGAGCATTAGAGGAGTTTTGTCAAAAGCTTAAATGGGTGAATGAATGAATGCCAGATATGACATTAAAGGTAGATCATGTACAGCATAAATTCTGTCACACAGAGAATTAGCAATTTGGGTATCCAATAGATAAGAGGATGATTACAATTTAACTATAGACTCTTTCATTTCCGCAAAAACCTTTTTTATTAGAGAGCCATTATGGTAGACAGAGTAGTACCTCCTCAAACGTGCCACGTCCTACTTCCTAGAACCTGAGAATATGTTACCTTATATACCAAAAAGAGCTATGATTATAGTTAAAGATCTTAAAATGGATCTTATTCAAGATTACCTGAAAGGGTTAAAAGTAATCATATGATTCCTTAAAATCAGAGAATATTTCCTGGTTTTGACTAGAGAGGGAGATGTGACTATTGAAGTGTGATCATAGAGACGTCGTGTTGCTGACTTTGAAGACAGAAAAAAGGGAGCACAGACCAAAAGACGTGGACAATCTCTGGAAGATGGAAAAAAATTCTCTCCTAGAGCTTACAGGGGAAAAAAAGAAACAGCCCTGCTAACACTTTGATTTTAGGCCAGCAAGATGCACGCCAGATTTCTAGCCTTTAGCGTGGCAAGACAATACATTTCTGTTGTTTTAAGCCACTAAGTTTGTGGTAATTTATTCCAGCAGCAATTTAGAACTAATGAAATGGGTCTATTAAAATTTTACTCAAAAAGAAGAAGAAAATCTGAGAAAACACCAAGATACGTTTAAATAATCCAGACCTTGAATGGATAGAGAGGTTTATGCAAGAAGCATTGTTTGTGCCTCTGTTGTGTTCAGACAGAATAAAAGACCCTTATCATAGTTGCTCACACTGAGGCCACAGTAACCACTACCTGCTGCCTGTGTTCTTTTAAACTAAAATGATGGCACTTGGGCTCATGACACGCTCTAAATTTATAAAATCCTTATTAAATTACTCAAACTTTAGAAAAAAAGTTTTCTAAAATAGCATAATTAACTAAAGCTAAAACACCATCCTCTTATGTTGCTGCTTTAGCTACTGACTTACCAAAGAACAGGAAGGCATTCCTTTACAAGTATTTGCCTTGAGGGTCCTGTCTCAATTTGAAATTTAGGTGCATTTTTAGCTTGACATTGCAGACATAAAAAACCTTCAACAGAAGCCAAAATAGACATGACCAATGTATATAATATTTCATCAGATACAATTCTTTTTTTTTAAGGGTTTTTTAGATTGTTTTATTTTACGCACAAGGAGCTAGCATGATTCCATTGGGTGGATGCCTTGGATAATCCATTCAAGGAAGATCACTTATCCAGCTTAATGAAACCTGCATCCTTCCGGTATTGTCTGAAACACTGGAGGCACATGTTGAGGCTGTATTTTCATATCAGACCCTTTGGGTTTGAGCGGACACAGCAAGAGAGTGAACCCTGGCTGAATTACTGTCATGCCTCCAGTACAGCTGCTGATGACCACCCATCTTGCTTCCAGGAGTGCAACAAGGCCTAAGGTCCCTGGGTAAAATTCTTAAATAGTCTTAAATCGAATGAAAATAATCATCTGCTCCTTCCCATCTCAAGCTACACCTGGCACAGTACTGGGAAGGATGTCTGGCTCCCAGACCTTAAACAGATCTTCCACAAGCAACCTGTTAGAAATCTCTGTGGACTAGCCATAAGGCCTTGGTGACGCCTGGAAAATGAACAGAATAAAATGGGTTGAATGACTTTCATTCACAGTACTCTCCAGTGGCTTTGATCTGGAACAGCATCGTGGAAAAATGCATTTTTAAATTATTTTATTGCTAATAGGTGTTCGTTGTAGAACAGACATCCTTCCCAGTACTGTGCCAGGTGTAGCTTGAGATGGGAAGCAGCAGATGATTGTTTTCATTCTATTTAAGACTATTTAAGAATTTTACCCAGGGACCTTTTTCCTCGTTGCACTCCTGGGAGCAAGAAATGTAAATAATGCCATAAAATCCTATGTAGAATAAAATTTATTAATAGATGGCCTGACATCTTACCACTAACTGTGGCATTGGTTATGTTTCCTGTTATACAGGTATTTATAAAAATAAACATGTATATATATATATATATATATATATATATGTGAATTTTTTACAACATTGAGACTACTTTGTGCATATAATTACTTTTTTTCCTAGATATTTTATTTATTTATTTTCTTTTAAATCAATATTTTTTATTATGATGCTGTGGGGTACAGTTAAGGGTTAGTTATACGAATATGCTTCATTTAGGCCCCCTTGTTGATAACAGGTGTCTCCCCATCCCCAGACAGATGTTTACTACCATTAGTCTCACCCCCCTTCCCCTCCTCCCATAGTTTCCCCCACCACTGTCAGTCATTTTCTTATGGTAATACGTTGGATGATCAAGGTCCACTATATAAGTGAGAACATGTGATACCCAGATCTTTGTTTCTGTGAGAGATCACTCAGCATTATATACTCTAGTTCTATCCAGGTTGCTGCGAAATTCATGATTTTGTTCCTTTTTATGGCTGCATAGTATTCCATCATGTATATGTACCACATTTTTTTAATCCAGTCCTCTTTTGATGGACAGTATGGTTGGTTCAAGGTATTTGCTATTGTGAACAATGCTGCGATAAACATTCGTGTGCAGGTATCTTTTTTATAGAGTGATTTGAGTTCTTCAGGGTATATTCCCAGTAGGGAGATTGCAGGGTCATATGGGAGGCTGATATTTAGAGCTTCTAGGAATCGCCACACTGCTTTCCACAGAGGTTGCACTAGTTTACATTCCCACCAACAGTACAGGAGCATTCCCTCTCCAGCAACTGTTATTTTTTGAGTTATTGATAATTGCCATTCTGACTAGAGTTAGGTGGTATCTCAGTGTGGTTT
>NW_007070535.1:217264-263369 GCF_000164805.1 Carlito syrichta
TGTTTTTTTTTTTTTTTTTTTGCTGAGGATTGTTCTAGCTATTCTTGGTCATTTGTGTTTCCATATGAATTCCTGTGTTGTTTTTTCTAGGTCTGAGAAGAATGTTGCTGGTAATTTGATAGGTATTGTATTGAATCTGTAGATTGCCTTTGGTAGATGGACATTTTCACAATGTTGATTCTTCCAATCCATAAGCATGGGATATTTTTCCACTTGTTTGTGTCATCTTTGATTTCTTTGAGCAGCGTTTTGTAGTTTTCATTGTAAAGGTCTTTCACATCTCTGGTTAGGAAGATGGCAAAGTATTTCTTTTTTTTTTTTTTTTTTGGTGGCTATTTTGAATGGAATTGTGGTTTTTATTTGGGTTCCTGTTTGTTTATTATTGGTGTAAAGAAATGCGATTGTCTTTTGCACATTTATTTTATATCCTGAGACTTTGCCAAAGGCCTTTATCAGTGTAAGGAGGTTTTTGACAGATTCTCTTGGGTTTTCAAAGTACATGATCATGTCATCTGCAAAGAGAGATAATTTGACTTCCTCTTTTCCTATTTGGACACCCTTGATTGCCTTCTCTTCTCTGATTGCTCTAGCCAGGACTTCCAATACAATACTGAACAGGAGGGGTGAGAGTGGGCATCCTTGTCTTGTTCCAGTTTTCAGGGGAAATGGTTCCAGTTTTTGTCCATTTAGGAGTATGCTGGCTGTGGGTTTCTCGTTGATGGCTTTTACTACTTTGAGGTATGTTCCTTGTATGCCTAGTTGTTCAAGGATTTTTATCAAGAAAGGGTGCTGGATTTTATCAAAAGCTTTTTCTGCATCTAATGATATAATCATGTGGTTTTTGTTTTGACATCTGTTGATGTATTTAATTACATTTCTGGTCTTACGAATGTTGAACCAGGCTTGCATCCCAGGAATGAAGCCTACTTGGTCATGATGTATGATTTTTGAGATGTGTGGTTGAATCTGGTTTGCTAGGATCATGTTGAGAATTTTGGCATCTATGTTCATCAAAGATATTGGCCTGTAGTTCTCTTTCTTTGTTGGATCTTTACCTGGCTTGGGAATCAATGTGATGTTAGCTTCATAAAATGATTTGGGGAGGGTTTCATCTTTCTCAATCACCTGAAATACCTTCAGGAGGATTGGAACCAGCTCCTCCTTAAATGTCTTGTAGAATTCTGCTGGAAAGCCATCTGGGTCAGGGCTTTTTTTTTTTTTGTAGGTAATTTTCTTATTACATAGTCAATTTCCTTGATTGTTATTGGTCTATTTAGGGTCTCTATTTCTTCTTGTTTCAACCTAGGCACGTTGTGTGATGACAGAAAGTCCTCCATTTCCTTGAGGTTTTCAAGTTTGTTTCCACACAAATGTACATAGTAGTCTCTAATGATCTTTTGTATTCTTCAGGGTCAGATGTGACTTCATCTTTGTGTTTCTGATTGTGCTTATTTGGGTTTTTTCTTTCTTTTTCTTGGTCAGTCTAGCTAGGGAACCATCGATCTTGTTTATCCTTTCAAAGAACCAGCTTTTTATTTCATTGATTTTTTTGTATTATCTTTTTGTCTTCTATGTCCTGGATTTGGGCTTTTATTTTGGTGATCTGGATTCTTCTGCTGAAATTAGGGTTTTTGTGGTCTTGCTTTTCCAGCTTCCTTAGGTGGCTTGTTAGGCTGTTAATTTGAGTTCCTTCCATTTTCTCCATGTGTGTTTGTAGGGATATAAATTCCTCTCTTACTACAGCTTTTAAGGCATCCCAGAGATTTTGGTAAGATGTTTCTTCATTTTCATTTGTTTCCAGGTATCTTTTGATCTCTTGAAGTAATTGCTCATCTCTTGAAGGTTTTGTTCTGTCTTTTTTAGCTTGTTTTTTTGAGAGTTTGGGTTAGTTCTATATTTTGGTCCTCAAGCTCTGAGATTCTTTCTTCTGCTTGGGCAATTCTGCTTTCCATGCTTATCAGTTTGTTATTTATTTCATTCACAGTATTCTTTATTACTGTTATCTCAGATATCAACTCCTTTCTAGTTTCTTCTTGAGTTTCCTCAATTCTTTTTAATCTCTCCATTAATGTCTTGTTATCTAGGTTTATAGTTTGAGATCAGTCATTCTGGGGGCTCTTCATTATTTGCATTCTGAAGTCAATTTTCTCAGTGTCTGCCCTCCCAGGAGTCTGGGAGAGACCCATATTCTTCTTTTGGTTTTTCTTCATTTGTGTAGATTTTTGTCTTATCCACTTAGAATGATAAAACCAAAGGTCATTGTAAGAGATCAGGCTAGTTCTGTAATATTTCCTTGAGCTCTGATCTCCAGCCTCTCCCTCTGTTTTTGTTGCAGGCAATTAGCCTGCTTCCTGGGAGGTCTGTGACTCTTAGTTTTCTCAGTCTGTTCAGCATAGGGGAAGGGTTTTGTCTCCTGTTTAACAACATCACCATAGGAACAGAGGTGGAGGCTCTGATAGGTGGTCAGGGCAATGCAAATCTGCCTGGAGAATGGCAGAGGTGGTAGTTCCACTTTCACTTTTAGGGATGCTCGTCTGGGATCAGTTGCACAGTGGGTGCTGGATCTGGGGTGTCACCAGCAGGCTGAGGTGGAGGAGAGGGTCGGGCGTTCCCTCCTCTGGAGCTGGAAGCCTCTGATCAGCACCTTACACAAACTTGGGGTTCTGCTCCCTTACACAAGCTTGAAGTCACACACTGAGTGCCTCAGCCAAGGTGGGCCCAGAGCTCCAGAGCTCCAAACCTCCAAAGGGCAGGTGGTGGCTCTGGGTCCCTCACAGGGTACTTCAGCCAGAAATGAGACCGGTCTCTCTGAGGGGTGGGCGCCCAGAGCCTCCCTGGGTGACCAGCAGTTTGGTGCTCGGCGCTGGGCATGACGATGTAGCCAGGGAGGGAGTTGGGACCTGGGACACCTGAACAGATGGGAGACACATGTAGTGGAGCATCCGCAGCTGGGGGCCACAATATCTGGCCCTGCATAGGACCGAAGATCCCCAGGCCTCATACCAGTGCAGCTGGCAGTGGGCAGGGGGCTGTGGGAAGAAAAGTAAGAGTCTTTTTGGGAACTCACGTTCGGAGAGTCTCACGAATCCACATATGCCATCGCCATCTTGTGGAATCTCTCTACTTTATTATACTTTTGTCATATATAACATTATTGAAGGTTCTTAGAGTTATTTATACACAATTTTTAATTTAAAACCTAATGGAGTTATTATTTATTTCTCATTGTCAATTTAGAACAATGTATCTTTGTTGTTTCATTATTTCTATGATTTTCCAGGAATCTAACTATGAGCTATATACTAGTTCTATCTTATGACTTCATAATTATTAATAGTGTTAATTTTTCAGAAAAAAACCTCTATTATCTTTCTATCCTCAAGCATACTTTATGAAAATGATTTAAGTAGATAAAATACATAATTTGTTTTATTTTAAATAATTCTACACATGTATACATATATCACAAATATATTCAGCGTATTGTATGTTAATTTTGCATCAATAAAGTGGTTGAAAATTATTTTTAAATTTTAAAAAATAAAATAATTCTAAGTTTTAAATTTTCCTATATGAACATTTTTGGCAGTATAACTTAAGATTTTTTTTTAATATATGTGGTATTTTAATATTCTGTCTAATTTTAAATAATCTAAGAAAGGTTTTATTTTCTCCCCAACTAAAGAAATATTTAGTAAATTGATTCAAATTTTAAATATCTTGTGGTTAACTATTTTCTTTATAAATTTACTTCTTTATTGTCACCTTCCTCTGCAAAAAATGGAAAGATATGTCTAATTCTGTATTATTATTACATTTACAATTTTCCTTTTAAAAATGTATAAAAATATTTGCAATGTAATTCAACTCATAAAGATTCACAATTATTTTTGCTTCATTCATGTATGACCCCTATGTTAAAATAAAATAGTTTTCTAGTGAGAGGTGTTATGGTCTAGTGGTTAAGAGCTCAGACAACCTTGGATTGAGTCCTAGTTCTACCAATAGCTTGAGCAAATTTATTACTCTACTATTTTCTCAAAATTTCTTTTCTGTAAAAATAGAATGAACACAGTATCTACTTCACTGTGCTCTTGTGAGGATTTCGGTGGGTTTGAATATGGCAAGTTTTGAGATGTAGTTTGCTTACTATTTAGCTTTAATAAACCTATAATTTTTATCCTGATTTCTTAGATGTATGCAAATTCATTTCCACATACAGTGAATGCTATATTAAAATTAGTATTATAGTCAGAGAATGCAGCAAGCATATGTTGGTTTCAGTCAAATATATGCTAAAATATCTACTTTCTTTCTGAATTTCTGACTTTCTTCTAGCAATTTAGTCTATTTTCCTCATACATTGAAGTTTTAAAGTTTAGAATTATGAATTAATGGCATTTTCATTTCCATAATTTTCTAATGATCAAGATTAGGCATTCAAATTGATAGCAGAGTAGTCTCTATAATTTTGTCTTGAGATTAACGTGTTAAAATATTTCAAAATGTCTAAACTTGCAAGCAGTAAGTCCCCTTTGTATGAACGAGTTCAGATCCAAGAGTGTTTGTAAGTCCAATTTGTTTATAAATCCAACAAAGTTAACCTAGGTACCCAACTAACAAAATAGGGCTATATAGTACTATACTATAATAGGTTCATAATACTTTTCACACAGTACTTAAAAAGCAAACACAAAAAATAAAAGATTTTTAATCTTAAACTACAGTACCTGGAAAAGGACAATAATACAATACAGTGGCATGCAGGGGTTGGCATCCAGGGAATGGGCAAGAAGAGTTCCTGACTGGAGGAGAGAGAGGAAGGGGAAGATGGTAGAGCTGAAGAATTGTCAGCAATAGGAGATGGAAAACAGGCTGCAATTTCACTCCTGCCTAATGTTGATAACACGGGTTCTCATTCCTTGCTGGATTCAATTCCCTCTGCCCTCTTGAAAACATGATTCAGTGAGTAGCTCTCTTTCCTCATCACAGATGTCAAGGTAGCACTGGATGGCATTCCAAATGGCGGCTGTAACCATTGTGTACTGTTCTATGTTCTGGTTCCTGTGCTCAAAAACTAACAGTGCCTCCTCAAATCATGCAAATGCACGTTCACATCTTTGAACGTTCACAGCTTGAAGGTTCCTAAGTAGGTGACTTACGTACTGCCTGCTCCATTTCAGACATTTTTGGCAAGAAATCTAATGACTTTCACCTAAGCATCTAAAGGCGGGAAATGGGGCAGAATAGGAGCCATTGGAAGTTGGAGGATGTGTTTTGTGATCAATGGAGAACTAAGAAGGAGAAGGAGAAGTTGCTGACATTGTTGGAGAGTGGTGATAGTTGAGAGACAGGGGAGCCAAGGAAGAAAGTTTCCAGAAAGAGGATTTTTTTTCTCTAGGATTACAAAATGAGATAAAAATCTTTTTAAAACCACTGAATTTATTTCTTAAAATTGTAAATTCATTGGTGGTTTTAGAAAATGTACGTTGAAGGTAATCTGAGCATAGCAGCCAAAGACTTACTTTGTTTCTTAGAAAACTTGACATTGGGAAGAGTCTAGGAGAGTTGCAGCTGAGCCATCAGGATGAATAGGATGAAAGACCTTCAGGGGTTTAGACAATGAGACATAGAGGACTGAAAGAATAGTGTTGTAGCCCATAGGCCTTAGTGTTAAAGGGGGTATAAAGCTGAATGTTCCTGAGCCAGTAAGACAAACATGCAGTGCACCCAGGTCCTGCAGTAAGCAAGTTAAAAAGCAGGGTTCCATCATACATTGAAGAAGACTACAAATTAATGTTCTACAAATATAAGAAAAGTTCATGGGAACTGCCAGGGATTGGGGCATATAACATTAATAAGGTACCTGATCTCAAACCAGGCAAAGAGGGGACCAAAGGGAGGCCCAAACTTTACCTGTACAATTACTGCTTGTATATCTAATCCTGAATTGCACCCCACACCTTTAAAATAAAAATAATTACAAAAATAAAATAAAATGAGTTTTTAATTCTTATCTCATCATTAGATAAGACTTGTGCTCTCCAAGCAAAGAATTATAAACACAGAAATTTAATTGGGTTAAAAATCCATTTTCAGCATTATCTACAGAATTCATTGCTTTAGAAAGCCCAAGCCAGTTGAGCTCGGTGGCTTAACCTGTAATCCCAGCACTTTGGGAGGCCAAGGCGAGTGAATTGCCAGAGTCCACTAGTTCGAGACAAGCCTGGGGAACTTGGCAAGACCTCATCTCTACACAAAAATTTATCTGTAATAAATCACACCTGTAGTTCTGGCTACTTGGAAGGCTGAGGTGGAAGGATGGCTGGAACCCAGCAGGTAGATGCTGGGGTGGCCATGAGCATGCAACTGTGCTCCAGCCTTGGCGACAGAGTGGGATTCCGACTCAAAAAAAAAAAAAAAAAAAAAGGCCAAGCTAAGTAAATAATTGAAATTTTAAAATAGAGAATAAAGCTTTTATTGATAATTATGAGGCCTTCTTTTTGGAAATTCTCTTGGGAGTTTGTTGATCCTGTTAGATTAGGGAACAAGCAGTTTAAAAGGCTGCATATTATACATTATTTAAAATTATGGGAGATCTTTTGCTTCCAAATTTGTTAGATGCAACTGACTGTGAAGAAGAACAATGAACTATTGCCAGGAATTATGCTGAAGCTTTGTGAACACATTTCCTTTTGTATTTCAGATCAAGTTTCCTCTGTGTCTGTAAAATGCACAGAATGATCTGGAGCCTACAATGTGCTAGCAAAAATAAAAGAAGCAAAAGTAATTTTATAGTAGCCTAGAAATAATGGTATCCAAATGTTTTGAGGTTAGGCATCTACTACCTATCTTAATATTCTTATAATAGAAATAGACTATGTCTCAGCTAAGGTACAGCTAGTGTGTAAAAGAACAATTATGTTAACAGAGAAAATTGAATATAAAAAAAATTTTTTTTGAGTTTTAACTGAATATTGTTAGAGAACAGAAAAGGCAAAACAGAAACACAATGGTATCATTGAGATAGCACAGAAAGAAGGTCCACGTCTGGGGAAAGGGAAGAGTTTGGGGGGACGAAAGAGCTTGTCATTTGAAAACCTAGAGACACTTAGATGGAAATGCCCCGGGGCTGGCACTCAGACCTCTGAGACAAGGATGCTGATCAGCTCTTATTGGTGCTCAGGAAATTGTAGGTGAGGACTGTGGAGCTAGAACTTGACATCTGAGGAGGAGCCATCAAGAGGGGCAAGAGTCTGGTTCAGGGAGTGCTGGGAAGCCAGCAAATGAGAATCAACTACTGTTGCTTTCTGGATTCAAAAAGAATTTCCATGGTGTGTCTGAAGGGACAGAAACAAAACACAGAACAGCCTCTCTTTCCTCCTCCTGCTCAAGCTTTGTCATTCTTTTTCTGTTTTTACTTTTAATTTTTTTTATTTTGAAGATGTAGGGTACAATTCAGGGTTAGGTATACAACTGGTCATTGTACAGGTACCCTTGTTGATGAAGTGCGCCCCCTCTATTCCCAAGCAGATTCCCACTACTGCCAATCCCACCTCCTCGCCCCCTCCCCACAAGAGTAAAGTCAAACAGGCAACTAAACTAAAAAAGAAGAAACAGAATTTTAGTCCAGCCATACAAGCTGAATATACAGGTGTGGGGTTTGAAGCTGCAAGACAACAGCTAAGTAACTGGCAGTGGCATACAGAGGAAAAGTGGTACAGAGTTTGTGGAACTAGGGAGAGGCAATAAAAATGTATGTCAGTCAACAAAATGACCAGGCAGGAAAAACCCATCAGTGGAATGCGGACATAGGAAAGAGATCCTGATTACATGTGAATGCAAATTTTCTCAAGTTAAATCTCCTCATATAACATGGTACAATTACTTACAAGATTCAGAGAAGAAGTGGAACTGATGCAAATGAAGCATCATTTGTGCATTCCATTTATTCTGATTCATTTATCTTTGAATGGGAAGGGAGAAAAATTTAGACTAATGTAGGCCACAACTTTCTACTTTTTTAGCATACCCCCTAGGAGAGCAAAAGATAGGTGGTGACAGTGTCAGTAATAGTAAAGGAAACAAAATCCTACTGGGAGAAGAAAAACTGGTTCCCAGGAATATACACACACAACTCTTTCAAGGTGCTAGGTGTAAATAGAACCTAACTTGTTGGATTTCTTTCCAAACTGTCATCAATTTTTAAATAATAATTTATCATATAATCATCAAATAAACTCCTCTTTTCATTTAGTTACTAGTCATTATTTTATCAGTTTTAAATACTCTATCTTGTAAATGTTAATATTTCTTCTAGATTTTATCTATTTTAAATTGTTGACCTACTAATGAATGCTTGCCCAGAGCACATTTTTAATTACTATGATTTTTACAATACATTTTCATATGCAGTAGGGCATTTTCTTTTGTTGATTTTTTTTTCTAGTTCTTTCCTTGTGTATACTTCCAGATAAATTTTAGAATAACTTTGCAAAGTTTACAAAAGTTTCCAGATGTGGTTACTCATGCCTATAATCCCAGCACTTTGGAAGACCGAGATGAGAGAATTGCTTGAGCCCAAGTCCAAGAGTTCAAGACCAGCCTAGACAACATAGTGAGATCTCATCTCAACTAAAAAAGAAATTTAAAATTAGCCAAGTGTGGTGGCACATACATTCATTCCCAGCTATTTAAGGCTAAGCCAGGAGAGGCAACTGGGCCCAGGAGTTTGAGACTTCAGTGAGCCATGATCGTGCCACTGCACTCCAGCCTGGGTGACAGAGTGAGACTCTAACTCAAAAATAAAAAAAAAAGGTACAAGAGTTAGATGCTGAATGTTGAAAATTTGGTTGGAAAGGTTTTCAACATTTAAATTCTTTTTGGAAAATATGAAGATCTTTAAATATATGGTAACTACTACTATCCATTAACACATTTTATGTCATGCAGTAAATTTCTGCTATAACATTTTATATAAAAATATATAAAAACATTTTATATTAAACTTGCTGCTAGATTTGTGTTTTGACATAATTGTGAATTAAAATTTAAGTATTAATTCTTGCTATTGATTAAGATGGAAAAATTACAGAACTCTTTTTTTGTTTCCAATCTCTTGACTTGTCTAAAATCAGCAACATTTCTTCTTGTACTTTAAAATAATTATGTCTATTAATTTTAGTTTCTTCTTCATTATAGTTGCTGGAAATTATTTCTGTCTAACTTATTTTTCTACAACGTATTTACTTTAATTTATTTATTAAACTTAAATTTCATAACATTAAGACTTGCAGGAAAGTTGCATAATTAGTATAATGAGAATCTGTAAATTTACACAACTAACATAAAAACACATAGTACAGGGCTAAACATTAAAACTAAGACATTAATATTTGTTTAATACTGTTAACTAAGCTTTGATTTTTTTCATATTTTATTTAGTGGTTTTACTAATTTTCTTTTTTCTCCCAAGATCCAGATCAAGATCCCATATTGTATTTAATACCATGTCTCTTCCAACAAGTGACAATTTCCCACTCTTTTCTTGTCTTTGATTACCTTAAGACTTTTGAAGAGTTATTATTAGTAACTTTATAGTGTCCCTGAATTTAGGTTTGTCAAATATTTTCTCATGGTTGGATTGAGGTGATGCCTTACTGCAATGAAGTGCATTATATCAGAGGGTACTTTATGTTGATACCTTATTACTCATGATAACTTGATCACTTAGTCAAGGTGGTGTCTGCCAGTTATATTTAATATATATATATTTGTTGAAGATATTTTGGAATTGTACAAATATCCTATTTCTCTTTAAACTCTTTGCTCACTAATTGTAGCATTCTTCAATGGATCTTGACTGCAGCAATTATTACTGAGGTAATTTTCAGGATGGTTACCTATTTCCTCTGTCTTCGCCTGCTCAGACCATAACAAAATACCACTAACTGGATGGCTTAAACATTAACTTATTTTCTCACAGTTCTGGAGACCAGAATCCCGGTGACTCCTCTCTTCCTGCTTGCAGACAGCTGCATTAGTACTGTGTCCTCACATGGACTTTCCTCTGTGTGTTTGCAAAGAAAGAGAGATCTCTGGTGTTGCTTTCCCATCTTAAAAGGACACCAGTCCAACTGGATTAAGTCCCAACTTTATGACCTCATTTAGTGCTGATTATCTCTTTAAAGGCACTATTTCTAAATATAGTCAAATTTGAGATTAGGAATTCAACATATGAATTTTAGAGGGACACAATTCAGTCCATAACATCCTCATTTCCTATACATGAATGAGCTATAATTCTTCTGTAAAGAATGTTGTCCTTTATATATATTGAATTAAGGATATTTATTTTATTCTTTTTTGTATGTTATTTTTATATTATATATAATATATGTATATTATCATTATATTTTTTGTATGTTGTTCTGTGAGTTACCACCCAATACTAATGCTATTTCACTCTGCAAATCATTCCAGCTTTGACAGTTGGGAGTTCTAACTTCCTATCTATCTTCTATTTAATTATAGATATGTCATATGTATATGTGTAAATAGATATATGGCTATAAATTCAAAATTGTTACCAGAATAAGCTTATACATCAGTATGTATCTAACATTCAATAGAATATTTTATTTCTAAATTCAAGTGTCCATCTTTAGAAAGATGTATTTTTATATGTTAAATGTGTGTTATATATGTAACATATATATGTTAAATATTGACCAATTTTGTAACTATTGAGTTGTTTATCTTTATAAGAAAAATATGTAATTAGAAAGTTCTTTTCTGATTTCTAAATCTATCAAAATTTTTAGCCTTTTTCTTTTGTACTATTCAGGGTGATGCCTAGAATTTCTCCTTCATATAAATAATCTGCTGTTGTCAAATAAATTCTACTTTTAATGTAGATTTTAAATCTGCCATCTTTTAAAATTCTATGTATTTTTCATTTGATGCCTTTAAGTATGAGTTTAGAACAGTTACTTTAGGCATTGTACTTACATTTTAATTTAATTTCTTCCCAGTCTTTGGCAACTGAAAGAAGCAGCTAGAAATGATCGAGACAATTATATCCTTTTCAAATAAAACTATGGTAAGTTGAATAACTCCACCCCCCAAAAAAGTCCATGTCATAATTTCCCAAATATGTAAATATGTTATCTTAAGTGGCAAAGGAGATTTGTTAATGTGATGAAGTTAAAGATCTTTACTTCCATGTAGACGATATTTTCAGCACTTTATATATTGGAGTCTGACTGTAAAGCTTTTGCTCTATAATGATGTTCTAATTAAAGTCTTATATGCTATCTAAATAAATATGGTGGTATATGAGAAAAAATGCAGTTCAAATTTAGAAATATTCCATAAGTATCAAAACCATCAAAAGTGTGTCTAACTTAAAATTAATAAACATTTTGAAAATTATTTAATGTAATTTATCACATCAGCAGGAAAAGGGAAAAAAATCACATGATCATATCAATGAATGCAGAAAAGATTTGACAAAATTCAGCACTTATTCATAATAAAAACTTTCAGCAAACTAGAAATAGAGAGGAACTTTCTTAACTTGATAAAGAACACCTAAAAAAGAAAAGAAAAGAAAAGAAAAACCCTAAAGCTAGCATCATTCATGATGAAAGACTGAAAGCTTTCCTGGTAGGATCAGGAACAAGGCAAGAAAGATCCCTTTAACCACCATATTTCAATAGCATAATGAAAGCCTTAGCCAATGCAAAAAGAAAAAGTGAATAAAAGTTACATCCTTTGAGAAGAAAGAAACAGAACTGCCTTTGTTCATATATGGCATGATCTTATACATAAAAAACCTGAGGGAATTGACAAGAAGACTCCTAGAATTAATAAGCAATTAAAGCAAAGTTGCAGAACATAAAATTAATATGCAAAAGTCAATCCGTATCTTATATACCAGCAAGGAACAAGTAGAATTTGACATAAAATATATATTATTATTTAAATTTCCACCCTAAAATTTAAATACTTAGGTATAAATCTAACAAAATATATACAAATTTATTACAAAACTAATGAGACATATCAAAGAAAAGCTAAGCAGTTGGAGGAATATTCCATGTACATAGATAAGTAGAGTCCATATTATCAAGATGTCATTTCTTCTAAAAATCTATAAGACTCAATGCAATTCTAATTAAAATCCTAGCAAGTTACTTTGTGAATATTAACAAATAGATTCTCAAGTTTATGTAAAGAGGCAAAGATCAGAGTAGCCAACTCAGTAATGAAGGGGAAGAACAAAGTTGAAGACCTTGACTTTAAGATGTACTATAAAGCTGTACTTTTATTTTGGTGATCTGGATTCTTCTGCTGAAATTAGGGTTTGTAGTCTTGCTTTTCCAGCTTCTTTAGGTGGCTTGTTAGGTTGTCAATTTGTGTTCCTTCCATTTTCTCCATGTGTGTTTGAAGGGATATAAATTCCCCTCTTACTACAGCTTTCAAGGTGTTCCAGAGGTTTTGGAAAGATGTTTCTTCATTTTCATTTGTTTCCAGGTATCTTTTGATCTCTGTTTTGATTTCATCATTGACCCAGGAGTTGTTTAGCATCATGCTGTTCAGTGTCCATGTCTTTGTGGGTTTTGGGGGGACTTTGTTGGTGTCAATGTTTATTTTTATTCCACTGTGGTCCGAGAAGGTGCATGGTAGAATATCAATCCTTTTAAATTTGCTTATGCTTGATTTATGGCCAATTACATGGTCAATCTTAGAATACGTTCCATGCAGTGATTAGTAGCATGTATATTCTGTGGTCTTTGGATGGAGAGTTCTGTAGGTATCAATTAAGCTCATTTGGTCCAAAGTCACATTGAGGTTCCAGATCTCCTTGCTGATTTTTTGTCCTGATGATCTGTCTAGGGTTGTGAGTGGGGTATTAAAGTCCCCAGTTATGATGGTGTTAGAGTCAATATCTTTCTTTAGTTTTCCTAGAAGTTGCTTTATGAAAGTTGGCTCACTTATGTTGGGTGCATATATGTTTAGGATAGATATTTCTTGTTGATGGATTGAGCTTTTTATCATTATGTAGTGGCCTTCTGTATCTTTTTTGATTTTTAATAGCTTGAAGGGTATTTTGTCTGAAATTAAGATTGCTACTCCTCCTTTCTTTTGTATTCCATTTGCCTGAAAGTTTGTTTCCCATCATCTTACTTTGAGTCTGTGGGTGTCCTTTCTAGTGAGGTGAGTCTCTTGAAGGCAATAGATTGTTGCCTGATGAGACTTCAAACTTTACTATAAAGCTACAATCATCAAAACAGCTTGGTATTGGTATAGGAACAGGCATATAGATCAATGGAATAGAATTGAGATTCTAGAAGCAAAACCTCAATTTCTCAACCAACTCATCTTTGACAAGGCCTCCACCACCTACCACTGGGGAGAGGAGAACCTATTCAGTAAATGGTGCTGGGAAAACATGCAGAAGATTGAAACAGGACCCCTATCTATCCCCATGCACAAAGGTTAACTTCAAATGGATCAGAGATCTAAATGGAAAACCTCAAACCATAAGAACCTTAGAAAATGAAGGAAATGCCCTCATGGAAATCGGAACTGGCATCCAATTCCTGAACAAAACCTGAAACCCACAGGTCATAAGAGAGAAGATAGACAAGTGGGACTTTATTAAACTGACAAGCTTCTACAAAGCCAAAGAAACCATTAAGAGAGCAGGGAGACAGCCTACAGACTGGGAAAAAGTATTTGCCAACACCAGGTCTGACAAAGGCTTAACATCCTGGATCTACAAGGAACTCAAACATGCTGAAAAGAAAAAAACAAACAACCCCATTATCAAATGGGCAAAAGATATGAACAGACACTTCACAAAAAAGGACATCCGAGCAGCCAACAAACACATGAAGAAATGTTCAACCTCACTAATCATCAGGGAGATGCAAATCAAAACCACACTGAGATACCACCTAACTCCAGTCAGAATGGCAATTATCAACAACTCAAAACATAACAGCTGCTGGAGAGGGTGTGGCAAAAAGGGAACACTTCTGCACTGTTGGTGGGAGTGTAAACTAGTGCAACCTCTGTGGAAAGCAGTGTGGTGATTCCTAAAAGCTCTAAATATCAACCTCCCATATGACCCCGCAATCCCCCTACTGGGAATATACCCTGAAGAACTCAAATCACTCTATAAAAAAGATACCTGTACACGTATGTTTATCACAACGTTGTTCACAATAGCAAGAACCTGGAAACAACCATGCTGTCCATTAAAAGAGGACTGGATTAAAAAAATGTGGTACATATACACAATGGAATACTACGCAGCCATAAAAAAGAATTTTGCAGCAACCTGGATGGAACTAGAGTCTATAATACTGAGTGATCTCTCACAGAAACAAAGATCCGAGTATCACATGTTCTCACTCATATAATGGACCTTGAACTTCCAATGTAATACTATAAGAAAATGACTGACGGTACTGGGAAACTATGGGGGGGGATGGGATTAACAGTAGCAAATATCTGTCTGGGAAAGGGGAAACACCTCTTATCAACAGGGTGCCTGAATGAAATGTAATTGTACACCTAATCCTTAACTGTACCCCACAAAACCATAATAAAAAATATTGATAAAAAAATAAAAAATAAAGCTGTAGTTATGAACGAAGTGTGGTCCTGTCAAAAGAATAGACAAACAGATCAATGGAGCAGAATAGAGAACCCAGAGTGAGAGCTACAAAAATATATTCAATTGATATTTGACCAAGAAAATAAGACAATACAATTAAGAAAAGTTAGACTCTTAAATAGATGGTGCTGGAACTAAACATCCACATGCAAAAAAAATGAATCTAGACACAGACCTTAAACGCATCACAAAAGTTAACACAAAATGTATCATAAACCTAAATGTAAAACTACAAAACACCTAGACAATAACATAAAGGAAAACCTACATTAGCTTAGGTATGGTGATGACTTTTCAGATACAACACCAAAGGCATGATCCATGAAACAATTGATCCACTGGAATCAACTAAAATTAAAAATTCTTTTTTAATTTTGGAGTTGTGGGATACAACTGAGGATTTACTAAGTAAGTAGGATGGTATGCAGACTCAGTTTGGGCTTCCAGATGGCCCTGTCTCCCCCAGTAGTGAACCAGGTACACAGTATAATGTCATGTGTCCCTCTCTCTACTCTCTCCATCTCGCAGCAGTGACCAGTGTCTGCCAGTCCCACCCTTGTGCTTGTGTGACCAGTGACCAGGGCCCACTTATGAGTGAGAACATGCGATATTCAGTTGTTTGTTTCTGTGATAGTTCACTTAGTATGATGGTCTCCAGCTGCATCCAAGTTGCTGTGAAGGCCCTGATTTTGTTAAATTTTTTTCTTTTTTTAAATTTTAATTGTAAAGATATAAAGTACAATTCATGGTGAGGTATACAAATGTTCATTATGCAGGTACTCTTGTTGATGAGGTGTGACCCTCCCTCCCCCGGCAGTTTCCCCTTACTGCCAATCCTTTTCTTATAGTATTACAATAATTGTTCAAGTTCTGCTTGTGAGTGAGAATATGTGATACTCAGTTCATTGTTTCTGTGATAGATCACTCAGTACTATAGAAGTTAAGTTCATCCCTGTTGCTATGAAGTTCATAATTTTGTCCCTCTTTGTGACTGCATAATATTCCATCATGTATATGTACCACATGTCTTTATCCAGTGCTCTTTCATTGGGCAGCACAGTTGGTTCCATGTTTTTGCTATTGTGAATAATGCTGCAATAAGCATGCGTGTGCAGGTATGTTTTTCATAGAGTGATTTGAGTTCCTCTGGGTATATTCCCAGTAGGGAGATTGTGGGGTCATATGAAGGTCAATTTATAGATCTTTTAGGAATTGCCACACTGTCTCACCAACAGTGTAGAAGTGTTCCCATTTTACCACATTCTCTCCAGTGTCTGTTGTTTCTTGAGTTATGAATGATGCCCATCCTGACTGGAGTTAGGTGATATCTCAGTGTGGCTTTAATTTGCATTACCTTGGTGAATAGTGAGGCTGAGCATTTTTCATGTATCTGATGGCTGCTCATTCGTCTTCTTTTGAGAAATGTCTATTCATCTCTTTTGCCCACTCTGTAATGGGTCTGCTTGTTTTTGTTTGTTTGTTTGTTTGTTTGTTTTTTGGGGGTTTTTTTTCCAGCACATTTTAGTATATTGTAGATCATAGATGTTAGGCCTCTGTCAGGTATACAGTTAACAAATATTTTTTCCCATTCTGTGGACTGTTTCCATGCTCTCTTGATGGTTTGTTTGGCTTTGCAGAAGCTTGTCAATTTGATGAGGTCCTATTTGTCTATCTTAACTCTTATGACATGGGAACTTGGGATTTTGATCAGGAATTGGTTGCCAGTTCCAATTTCCATGAGGGTGTCGCCTGCATTTTCTAAGGTTCTTATAGTTTGAGGTTTTCAGTGTAGGTCTTTGATCCATTTAGAGTTGATTTTTGTGTATGGTGATAGGTAGGAATCTTGTTTTAATCTTCTGCACATGGTCAGTCAGTTTTCCCAGCATCATTTACTGAAGAGGTTCTCCTCTCCCCAGGGGTTGGTGGTGGAGGCTTTGCTGAAGATGAGTTGGTTGAGAAATTGAGGTTTTGCTTCTGATCTCTACACAGAATGGAAAACTGGATTTTAAAAAGCATGATCCCTCAATTGGCTGCCTTCTGGAAACACATCTCAATGGAAAGAACTCTCACAGTCTCAAAGTTAGAGGATAGAAAACAAGTTTAAGGCAAATGAAACATAAAAGAAAGCAGGAGTCATGATCCTAACCTTTAAATTAACAAAAATTTTTAAAGCTACAGAATGACACTATATAATGATAAAAGGCTAAATCCATCAACAAGAAATATCCATTCTAAATGTATATGCACCCAACACAGGAGCACCAACTTTTATAAACACACTCCAAGATCAACCACATCCTCAGCAATAAATCAAGCATAAACAAATTTAATAAGAAATACTGCCATGCACCTTCACAGACCACAGCAGAATAAAAATAAATATCAGCACCAACAAAATTCCCCCAAAACCCGCAAAGCCATGGGCACTAGACAGCATGAAGCTGAACAACTCCTAGGTCAACACAGAAATAAAAGCAAAAATTAAAAGATTTCTGGAAACAAATGAAAATGTAGAAACTTCTTACCAAAACTTCTAGGATGCCATGAAAACAATACTAAGAGGGGAATTCAAATCTCTATGAATACACATCAAGAAAATGGAAAGGTCACAAGTTAACAACCTAAAAAATCACCTAAGGGAGCTGGAAAAGCAAGACCACCAAAACCCTAACTTCAGCAGAAGAATCCAGATCACCAAAATAAATGCCCAAATACAAAACATGGAAAACAAAAATATCATACAAAGAATTAACAAAACAAAAAGCGTGTTCTTTGAAAGGAAAAACAAGATTCATAAACCCCTAGTCAGACTGACCAAGAAAAATGGAGAAAAAGCCCAAGTAAACATAATAAGAAATGCAAAAGATCAAATCACATCTGACCCTGAAGAAATACAAAAGATTATCAGAGATTATTATGTGCACTTGTAGGGAAACAAACTTGAAAAACTAAATGAAATGGACGACTTTCTGACATCATACAATCTCCCAAGTTTGGAACAAGAAGAAATTCAGATTCTAAATACAGCAACAACAACCCAGGAAATTGACTTCATCTTAAAACGACTACCTACAAAAAAGTGCCCTGGACCTGAATTTCCAGTGGAATTCTACAAAACATACAAGGAGGAGCTGATACCAATCCTATTGAAAGTATTTCAGGCAATGAGAAATATGGAATTATCCCCAAATCACTTTATGAGGCTAATATCACACTGATGCCCAAAACAGGTAATAATCCAACAAAGAAAGAGAACTACAAGCCAATATCTCTATGAACATAGATGCAAAAATTTTCACAGATTCTAACAAATTGAATCCAGCAGCACATCTCAAAAATCATCTACCATGACCAACTAGGCTTCATCTCCGGAATGCAGGACTGGTTCAACATTGGCAAGTTCATACACGCAATTAAATACACCAATAGATATAAAAAGAACTACTTGATTATATTATTAGATGCAGAGAAAGTTTTTGATAAAATCCAGCATCCCTTCTTGATAAATACCCTTGAATACCAAGGCATAGAGGGAACATACCTCAAAATAGTAAGAGCCATCTACAATAAACCCACAGTCAATATACTGAAACATAGACAGAAATTGGAAATATTTCCCTTGAAAACTGGAACATGACAAGACTGCCCGGTCTTACCCCTCCTGTTCAATATAGTGCTGAAAGTTCTAGTTAGAACAATCACACAAAAGAAGGAAATCATGGTCATCCAAATAGGAAAAGTAGAAGTTAAGTTATCCCTCTTTGCAGATTACATGATCTTATACCTTGAAAACTCGAGATAATGTGTCAAAAACCTCCTTGCACTGATAAAGGACTTTGGCAAATTCATAGGTTATAAAATAAACATGTAAAAGACAATCACATTCTTACACACCAACAGAGAATCAAATAAAAAGCACAATTCCATTCACAATAGCCACAAACAAAAATGAAATACATTGGCATCTTCCTAACCAGAGAAGTGAAAGACCCTTACTAAGAAAACTACAAAAAAGTGCTCAAAGAAATCAAAGACACAAATAAATGAAAAAATATTCCATGCTCATGGATTGGAAGAACGAACATTGTAAGATGTCCATCCTACCAAAGACAATCTACAGATTTAATGCAATACCCAAAAAATTACCAAAATCACTCTTCTCAGACCTGCAAATGACAATACAGAAATTCATATGGAAACATAAAAGACAATGAATAGCCAAAATAATTCTTAGTAAAAGAAACAAAGCAGGAGGTATCACACTTCCAGACTTCAAGTTCTACTATAAAGCTACAACAATCATAGCAGCCTTGTATTGGTACAAGAACTGGCATGCAGACCAATGGAACAGAATAGAGATTCTGGAAGCAGAACCTCAATTTCTCAACCAACTCATCTTTGACTAAGCCTCCACCAACAACCAATGGGGAGAGGAGAACTTACTCAGTAAATGGTGCTGGTAAAACTGACTGACCACATGCAGAAGATTAAAACTTCTATCACTATACTACCTATCACTATACACAAAATCAACCCTAAATGAATCAAAGACCTAAATTTAAAACCTCAAACTATAAGAATCCTAGAAGAGGCCAGGTGCAGTGACTCAGTCTGTAATCCCAGAATGTGGGGAGGCCAAAGCTAGAGGATTACCTGAGCTCAGGCATTTGAGACCAGCCTAGGCAACTCAGTGAGACCTCATCTCTACAATAAACAAATAAAAAAAAAACCCAAGCGTGCTAGCACATGCCTGTAGTTCTAGTAACTTGGAAGGTTGAGGCAGAAGGATCACTTGAGCCCAGCAGGTCAAGGTTGCAGTGGTCAGGAGCGTGCCACTGCACTCCAGCCTGGGCAGCAAAGTGAGAATTTGACTCAAAAAAAAAAGAAAAAAACTCCTAGAAGAAAATGTAGGAAACACACTTATGGAAACTGGAATAGGCAACCGATTCCTGATCAACTCCAAGTGAATGCCATAAAAGATAAGATAGACAAGAAGGACCTCATCAAACTGTAAAGCTTCTGCAAAGCCAAAGAAACTATCGAGAGAGGGGAGACAGCCCACAGAATGGGAGAAAATATTTACCAACTGTAAATCTGGCAAAGGCCTAGCCTAACCTCCAGGTTCTACAAAGAACTCAAATGTTCCAAAAGGAAAAAAACCAAAACAGCCTTATTAAAAAGTGGGCTAAATATATGAATAGATACTTCTCAGAAGAAGGCATACAAGAAGCCAACAGATACATGATAAAATGCTTGATCTCAAAGAAATGCAAATTAAAACCACACTGAGATACCACCTAACTCCAGTCATGATGGCCATCAATAACTCCAAAAACAACAGATGCTGGAGAGGATGCGTATAAAAGAGAATGCTTCTACACTGTTGGTGGGAGTGTAAACTAGTACAACCTCTGGGAAAATAGTGTGGCAACTTCTAAAATGTCTAAAATCAGACTTTCCATATGACCCAGCAATCCCTCTTCTGGGAATATATCCAGGGGAACGCAAATGACGCTATGAAAGTTGGTTAGCTGGGCTCGGTGGCTCAGCCTATAATCCCGTGCCTTTGGGAGGCTGAGGTGAGTAGATTGCTGAGCCCGCGGGTTCGAGACCTGCCTGGGCAGCGAGACCTCATCTCTACAATAAATCAAAAAATCAGCCGGGCATAGTAGCACGTGCCCGTAATTCCGGCTACTCGGAAGGCTGAGGCCGAAGGATTGCCGGAGCCCAGCAGGTCAAGGCTGTGGTGGCCGGGAGTAGCCACTGCACTCCCATCTGGGTGACAGAGTGAGACTCCAACTCAAAAGAAAAAAATAAAAGAAAGTTGGTTTATTGCAGCATTATGCACAATAGCAAAAACATGGAACCCACCATGCTGCCCATCAAAAGTGGACTAGATAAAGAAAATGTGGTACATAGACATAACGAAATATTATGCACTCATAAAGAAGAACAAAATTATACACTTCACAGCAACTTGGATGGACTTAGAGTGTATAATATTCCAAGATCTGAGTACTACATGTACTCACTCATAAGTGGACCCTGAACATTTAGCCTAATATTATTACAAAGAGATTCTTAACTGTGGACAAAAGAGGGGTCAGCTGGCATAAGAAGTCTTTGGGTTGTTTTTTTTTTTTTAAGTCAAGTGCGATAGTTTTTAAACAAACTATAGCTCTTCATTGTCAGGAAAGCGAAGAGCACTGCACCAATGAAAGTTCAAGAACCTTCTGTACGTAAACACAATTTGCAGCATTCTGCTATTTTTTGCGTGTTTAGAATGCTGAAATGTTTTTGAAGTTAAATAAACAGTATTACATTTAAAAAAAAAAAAGTATTGGCAGTAGTGAGACCCTGCCAAGGGGAGGCACATAACATCAACAAGGGCACCCACAGTTTACCTGCACGATGGCCACTTAGGTATCTAACCCTGAATTGGACCCCACGTCTTTAAAATAAAAATAATAATATAATTTATTATTATAATGATTATAATAATATAAAATAACAATGTTTAAAAGAAAACAAAAAACAAAAGCAAAATTAAATAGTTTTTATCTTTTGTAGCAATCTGTAGTTAGCACATTTAGTGTTCCATTTTCAAATAGGGTTCTAAATATACAAATATACAAATAGGGTTCTATATACAGTGCTAAATATAAGCTTCTTAAAAGATAAAACCAAAAAATATGCTACCCTTTGAGTCCTTCATATGATAAATATGATTTGAAAGCTTCAGGCATTTGCTTCCCTTATTTTCTTACTTTCTGTTGGTTCTTACACTTTCTCAAATCTGTGCTTTGCTTCCATCACTTTACCAACGTGTCTTATGTTAAAATTACCAGTGTTATGTGTTTGCTAGAAATACCATAGCCAAGCATCACCGATTGAGTGGCTTAAACAACAGACGTTCATTTGCTTACAGCTCTGGAGCCTACAAGTCTGAGATCAAGGTGCCAGTAGTGCTGGTTTCTTCTGAAGCCTCTCTCCTTGGCTTCTAGTTGGCCATCTTTACCCTGTGTTTTCACATGGTCCTTCTTTTATGTATGTTTATACCCAAATTTCCTCTTCTTATGAGGATACCAGCCATATCAGATTATCCTAAATCATATCAGATTAGCCTAATGGTCTCATTTTAACTTAATCCCATTTTTAAAGATCTTATCCCCAAATACAGTCATATTCTGAGGTACCGAAAGTTAGGACTTCAACATGTAAATTTAGAAAGTATGCAATTTAGTCCATTACAAGTAGTAACTTTCATTTTCTAAGGCAAACATTCATACGAATATGTTTTGATAAACTATGGTATCATTTTCTGTGCTGCCATATCGTTGGACATTTTAAACATATCTCAATTTATCTTTTATTTTCATCTCCCATCCTGATTCCTTTCTGAGCAAAGCTGCTGTTGAGACTCTCTTCAATGGGTTCAATGAAATACAACTAGCTTTCTTGGATCTTTTATTCCCTGGGCAGTGACTTCTTAGTCTTGTTAGTAACTTCTCTTCTGATTGACAGCAATCAGAGGTCGTATTAGGTCTTTTTTCTTTTTTCTGTCTTCACAGGAGATCTCAGACTCAGATGACATTCAGGTCCTAGATAGATTACGTGAAATGATGAGGCAACCAGGAGTAAGGAGACAGTGGATGAAGTAGACTGAACTGTGGTATTAAGGGAGGCATGCTTTGCTTTAAACAGTCTCCCAAGCAGTCAAGAACTATTTCTCATTACTCTCTACTACTTCCAACCCTCCCTGACTGCTTTAATATAGTGGTGATTTTTTTTCTCCTGGCGAGCTGCAATTCCTTACTAGCACATCATCCAAAACTTGCTCATTTTCAACACTCACAGTCATTAGAATCATCTGCTCTAAGTCTGAATTAGAGCAAACCACACTAGCCTGCCGTTGATCGCAGATGAAACAGCAAATTTTTTCCACTATTTTGAGGCTAAAATCGCCATATTCTTTTTACCAATCCACATTTATCTTTTGCTATCCCCCTCCTGGTGATCTTCCTCTTACTATGATGGACTTCTCCCAGTTCTGTGAAGAACCTGAGCTCTTTTCTACTTTAAGGTTTTCCTTTCTCTGAAACTTTCTCCTGCAGAGGTAACATGACCAATTTCTCATCGTTGAGGTCCCAAAAGAGTCACCATAACTTCATTAGGAGACTTTTTTTTTATTGGAAGGGTACTTTCTCTTGCTTCTAGAATTATGGAAAATAAGATCAATTACCTTAGGGGGCAAAACCATGAATGTAATAAAGCTCATCTGGAGGTGGGATCCATAGTCTTAGCATCCAATTTCTCTTAAACTAATACTAGAATTTTCAGTAAATTTTGGTTTTTTTATGCCAACCTAGCATCAAATATGCTAGAAGTAAATAAATTTAATTTTTACAACACTAATATACATGGTTGGCAAAAGATTTCAATTCAGATGTTTATTTTCTCAATACTAAGAATAAAAGGAGGAATAAACTAAATTCTTAATTCTTTGTTTGGGATCATCCTTTAATATTATATGCATATTTGACGTATCAACTAAGTTCACAGATTATATTGAAATGAGTCATTTTGTTTGCTCTCAAAAAGTTCACCATCTAATGAAAAAGCAGAAATAAAGGCGGTAACCAAACAACAGAATACCTAACAATAAGAAAAGCAAAGAAGCAACACATTTATGTCTATGTGAGGCCGCCAGAAAAGATTTCACAGAAATAGTCATGCTACTTCTTATAGGAGGAGAAGACGGGCCAGGCGCAGTGGCACATGTCTATAATTCTAGCACTTTGGAAACTGAGGTGAGAGAATTGCCTGAGCCCACGGGTTGGAGACCAGCCTGGGCAACTTGGTGAGACCTCATCTCTACAATAAATCACACACACACACAAAAAAAAAATTAGCTGGGCATGGTGGTGCATGCTTGTAGTTCCAGCTACTTGGAAGGCTGAGGCAGAAGGATCACCTGAGCCCAGCAGGTCAAGACTGCAGTGGCCAGGAGCACACCACTGCCCTCCAGCCTGGGCGACAGAGTGAGATTCCACCTCAAAAAATAAAAAATAAAAACATTGGAAACAAAAAGAGAAGAATACCTGCATACATGATCAGAGTATTGAGCGATAACTCAGAATACATGCTCCGGCAAAGGGTACACATTGTGCCAGCATATTAAATATAAGGGCATGAAGCATTGCCAAGTTGCCTCAATATTTTCTGTTTCAAACAGCGCAATTTGGAGTGGTTTTCATTTCTTTCTCCCATCTGGTCCCACTTAGTATCTGCTGCTTCATAAATCCTCTATGGGAACACTGGGTTACTCCAAGACAACAAATGAAGGTTGGAAGTCAGACTTGTTTGTGGAAATCGAGGACCAGTGAGGGATCTGAAAGATGAGAGACTTATAAATAGGAATACATATATGTCTTCAAAAAACGTTAGGTCTCCAATTTTGTACTTCAAAAAATTGCCTTGCAAACAATCACTCCTTGCTTTTATTATAAGTTAGAATTTGGTCTTGGGTGTGCTGACAACACTCCATGGTAGTAAGTTAGGTATGTGCTAATAGTTTTTGAGGTTATTAGGATCCTATCTGTCAGTAGATAAGGCACCAAGGTATTCATTTTCAGAATCAAAAACACACAGAGGGCAATAGTGTACACTATGAGTTTCAGGTTGCTATATTATTATTAAGATTAATTCCAAGAATATACTTACTTAGAAAATTCTAATTAGTATGATTAGTGGGGAGCTGGAAATAATTATTTCAAATCTTATAAGGGCTTATTTTGGAAAATATACAACTGTAGAATAAGAAGTTGCCAAATGAGCCATTCAAAATAATAAAAGATTTTTTATTTGAATTCTGCAAAATATATTATTTGTCAGATTCAAGAACAGTACATTGAAAATTACTTTGTAGAAGTTTTCTAAGAATAAAATGATATGGGTAAGGCCTATACAGCAGGAGAAAATTAAGGAAAAAAATAGACAAGTGAACCAATTTAGAAGCAATCAGAATATATTTGAAATTTAATTATAATTCAAACTGGCTCTAAAATGTAGTCCAAGAGTTATGACTAGTGATAAAAATGAAGAATTATTTTAGTATTCGTTAATTTAAAACCAGTAAATACTAACAAATTATTTATAGATTTGTGCTTATCAGTCGACTGTTCTCACAATAATATATATAACATACAACTATGAAACTCCAGCAGTATGCAACAGAAAACATTTATTACTCATTCACTTCACTCAAGATCTGCTGAGGGTCAGTTGACTTCAGACAAATTCAAGAGGGCTTTTATTTAGATTGTGGGATTAGTTTGGGTTTGCACCATGTGCCCCCCATCCTGAGATCCATGGGCTCAGGACATGCCCATACCTAGGATATATTCTTCTCTTGGTAGTGACAGAAATGCAAGAGACTAAACCAAGCCAAATAAGTACTCTTCAACACTCAGTTTTATGCCCACAAACAACCCACTGGCCAAAACAAGTCATGTGGCCAAGCTCTGCAATAATGGGATGGGAAAGGGTATTCAGATCACCATGTACAGCAAGGGTGAGAATGCAAAATCTGGCTACTGGGAAATAAAGAATGGAGATTGATAATTAAAGCTTCCAACACCTTAATATTCTTTTATCTCTAAGAAGAAATGTTTACATATATTTTTATGATAATTTGGTTTAGAAAAATTGTGTTTCTAAGAACTAATACATATAAATATCAGTAAATGCCCTAAACATACAACAGAAATGCTTGGAAATAAATAAATGCATACATACATACAAGCATGTGTGCATAAATTATTGTTGTCATCTTAGAAAGAGTACAAGATGATATCTAAAGAAAATAAAGTAAAACAATATGGCTAAATAGATAAGAACACACCATATAGAACTTTTGAAAAATATCAGAATGTATGGAATGAGGAAAAAGATGGAAATAAATTGGACAAAATTGAGATAAGTGAGAATTATTTTAAAAGTAATATTTTTTGTTTGTGTCTTCTTGGATTTCTTTGAGCAGTGTTTTGCAGTTTTCACTGTAAAGGTCTTTCACTTTTTTGGTTAGGAAGATGCTGAGATATTTCTTTTTGTCTGTGTGTGTGTGGCTATTGTAAATGGGTTGTGCTTTTTATTTGGTTCTCTGCCTGCTTGTTGTTGATGTATAAGAATGCAACACTCTTTGGCACATTTATTTTGTACCCCAAGACTTTGCCAAAGTCCTTTATCAATGAAAGCAGATTTTTGGCAGATTCTCTTGGGTTTTCAAGGTATAGGATCATCTTGTCAGCAAAGAGGAATAACTTAACTTCTTTGTTTCCTATTTAGATACACGAATTTCCTTTTCTTGCCTACTTGCTCTGGCTAGGATTTCCAAAACAATGTTGAACAAGAGCGGTGAGAGTGGGCAGCCTTGTCTTGTCCTGGTTTTCAGGGGAAATGTTTCCAGTTTTTGTCCATTTAGCAATATGTTGGCTGTAGATTTATCGTAGATGGTGCTTACTATTTTGAGGTATATTGTTGAGGACCATCATACCAAAGGCAATCTACAGATTCAACATAATACCCATTAAATTACCATCATCATTCTTCTCAGACCTGGAAATGACAATACAGAAATTGATATGGAAACATAAATGACCACGAATAGCCAAAACAATCCTAAGCAAAAGAAACAAAGTGGGAGGTGTCACAACTCCAGACACTAAACTTTACTATGTCTTCAATAATCAAAATAGCCTGATATTGGAACAAGATAGAGATTACAGAAGCAAAACCCCAATTTCTCAACCAGCTCATCTTTGACAAAGCCTCCACTGACAATCACTGGGGAGAAGAGAACCTATTCAGTAATGGTGCTGGGAAAACTGGCTGACCACATGCAGGAGATTGAAACGGGAACCCTACATATCACCATACAAAAAAATCAACTCTAAATGAATCAAATACCTCAATGTAAAACCTCAAACCATAAGAACCTTAAAAAATTCAGGCAACACACTTATACAGATTGGAACTAGCAATCAATTTCTGATCAAAATCCCGAATGCCCATGCCATAAGATATAAGATACACAAGTGAGATCTCATCAAACTAAAAGCTTCTGCAAAGCAAAACAAACCATTAAGAGATCAGTGAGACAGTCCACAGAATGGGATAAAAATATTTGCAAACTGTATATCTGACAAAGGCCTAACATCCAAGATCTACAAGAAACTCAAACGTGCTGAAAGGAAAAAAACAAACAGTCCCATTAAAAAGTGGTTAAAATACCGGGCATGGTGGTTCAACCTGGAATCCCAGCACTTTGGGAAGCCAAGGCAAGAGGATTGCCTGAGCCTGGGTGTTCAAGACCAGCCTGGGCAACTTGGTGAGAACTCATCTCTACAATGAATCACAAAAATTAGCCAGGCATGGAGGCGTGTGTCTGTAGTTCCAGTTACTTGGAAGACTGAGGCAGAAAGATCACCTAGAGGCAGAAGGATTCCAGCAGGTCAAGGCCATGGTGGCCGTGAGCTGCCACTGCACCACAGCCTGGGCACCACAGCCTGGGCAACAAGTGTGAAACTCCAACTCAAAAGAAATGTAAAAAATTAAAAACAAGTAAAAAGTGGGCAAAAGACATGAATAGACACTTGTCAAAAGAAGATATACGGGCAGCCAACAACACATGAAAAAGTGCTCAGCCTCACTCATCATCAGAGAAATGCAAATCAAAACCACATTGAGATACCACCTAACCCCGGTAAGAACGACCATCACTAATAAAACAAACAACAACAGATGCTGGTGAGGGTGCAGAGAAAAGGAAACACTTCTACACTACTGATGGGAATGCAAAAATTGTTCAAACTCTATGGAAAACAGTGTGGCGATTTCAAAAAGAACTAAGAATTGACCTTCCACATGACCCAGAAATCCCCCTACTGATAATATACCTGGAGGAACACAAATTATTCTATAAAAAAGATACCGCACATGCATGTCTATTGCAGCACTATGCACAATAGCAAAAACATGGAACCAACTGTGCTGCCCATCAAAACTGGACTGGGAAAAAAAAAGTGGTATGTATACACAATGGAATATTATGCAGCCACAAAGAAGGACAAACATGGACTTCACAGCAACTTGGATGGATTTAGAGTTCATTATACTCAGTGATCTATCACAGAAACAGAGAACAGAGTACCACATGTTCTCACTCATAAGCGGACACTGAACATTTACCATAATACTATAAGAAAGGGATTGGCAGTAGCGGGATACTGCTGAGGTGGAGGTGGGGCACAGCATCAATAAGAGTACCTGATCTCAAACCGGGCAAGGTGGGGACCAAAGGGAGGGGCAAACTTTACCTGTACAAAGACCACTTGTTTACCTAATCCTGAATTGTTCTCCACATCTTTAAAATAAAATATTTTTTTAATAAAAGAAGTTGTAAGTGAAGTGAACATGTTGTAGCCTAGGGCGACCCAAAAAATGTCAACAAGTAACCTGTGTTATTTTGCTTTAATGGGTCAAGTAGTATTTTCCATTAATAACCATCTAATGTAGCAAAATAATGAAGCAGGAATACTCATCACATATTTAAGATGTTTTATTTTCAAAAGCATTCAGAAATCAAAACTCAAAAAGCTGGGCTTTTTTTTCTATCTGCAAGAGTCCTATTTATCATCTTACAAATGTCCTGTTTCCTGAGTATTTGCCTAAATAATTCTGAGTGCCTTCCATCAGCATGTCACAAAATTAATAACAAAGGACCAGTAAAGGAATTGGTGTTAATGGAAATGACACATCATTTTTTAAATTTTTCATTTATTTATAATAAGCACATTTAATTTTCAGCAAGGAACACAAAACTAAAACATTTCATCATCACTTTCATTAAGAGAGTTACAGAGAAGTAAAATTAATGTGCACAGTTAGGTTTACTGAGTTAAAATACAAAATATTGTGCTTAATTCTATTTTCAACTAATTTTTCTCTTTTTAAGTATCCTTTTTTAAAATTTGGGCTTTATTTTCATATTATGTTGGTCCCTTCACCACATTAAGAGTTAATCTTGGCCATTGCCTTGCTAGAGTCTGGAGTGGCCATGTGCTCTTTGAGCCATGGCTGTCGCCATGCTTCCTGGTTTTGATCCTCCTCCCCCACCTTGAGGAGGTGAATCTTCTCTCTTCCTTCTCTTTCTCTCTCTAATTTACTTTTAAATAAACTTTTCTTTCTTAAAAAAAATTAATCTTGTTCCTTTTCAAATAAGCAACAATGTGGTTTTCACATTACATACAAAAAATCAGGAGTAATTTTCAGAGCCATATTAGTAACCTCTGTAGTATTACTTACATAAGCAAGACTCAGCTAAAATTATTGCTAAACTTGCATCTAAACTGGAAAGGAATAAGTAAAGCTCTCTTAATTTGTAGATATCATGACTTTTTATATAGATAATTCTAAAGAGTGCATGCATAAACAGAAAACTATTGGAGACAATAAAATTTAGCAATGTTGCAGCATACAATATCGATATGAAAAAATAAATTATATTTCTATACACTAGCAATTAATAATCTGAAGCAAAATTATGAATATAATTCCATTTATAATAGCATCAAAAATATATCTGAGGATTAGATTAACTAAATAGTAACACTTGTACACTGAAAACACAAAATATTGTTGAAAGAAATTGTCTAAGACAGATAAATAGAAAGACACACTGTGTTCATGGATTGTAAAACTTACTACTATTCAAATGGCAAGGGCTCCCAATTTTACCTGCAGTTTTCAAGCATCCTCCATCAAAATTTCAGCTGATTTCTTTGCAGAAACTGACAAACTGGTGCCAAAATTTGTATGGAAATATGAGACCCAGAGAGTCACAAGAATCTTGAAAAGATCAAAGTAAATGACCTCATACTTTGTGATTTCAAGGCTTACTACAAAACTGCCATAATCAAGACAATGTGATACCAGCATGAGAACAGAAATGTAGATCAATGGAATAGAATTGAGGTTCTAGAAATAAACCCTACGTTTACGGTCACTTTAATTTTGACACAGGTGTCAAGGCAATGAAACAGGAAGTCTTTTAACAATCAGCGCTGCAACAACTGGTTGTCCACATGCCAAAGAATGAAGTTGGCTGATAGCTCACAATGTATATAACAATTAAAATGAATAGATCTCAATGTAAGAGGAAAAAGTGTAAAAGTCGTATACTAAAAGATAGCGATAAGCCTTAATGACCCTAGATTAGGCAACCCACCAAAGCCACATGCAATCAAAGAACAACATAGATCAATTGAACTTCAACAAAATTGTTAAAGTTTGTGCATTACAGTACACTGTCAAGAAAGTGAAAAGTCCACCCACAGAATGAGAAAAAAATATGTATAAATCATATCATGATAAGGGTCTAATATCTAGAATATATAAGTAACTCCCTTAATTTAACAATAAAAAGGAAACCATTTAAAAATCGGTAAAGGATTTGAATAAATATTTTACCAGAAAAGATGTGCAGCTTTTCATGAGCACATGAAAAAATGCTAGACATTATTAGTCATTAGTGAATGCAAATTAAAGTCATAACAAATACCACTTGATAACACACTAGGATGGCTGTAATCCAAAAGACTGACCATACCAAGTGATGCCCAGGATGTGGGCAAGTTGTACCCCTCACAGGACTAATACACCCATAAAATGGTGCAACTGCTTTGGAAAACAATTTGGCAGTTCCTTAAAAAAATTGAACATAGTGTTACTATACGGTCCAGCAATTCTACTCCTAAATACATACTGTCCGTATTAAAAACAAATGTGCATGGAAAGTTGCTCATAAATGTGTCCGGCCGTATTATCCATAATAGCCAAGACGTAAACAATCCAAATGTCCATCAACTGATGAATGAATAAGCAAAATATGGTATATCTATATAAAGGAATATCATTCATCCATTGAAAATAAATATGATACATGTTACAATACGAATAAAACTTGAAAACATGTGCTAAGTGAAAAGAGTCAAACACAAAAGGCCGCGCTCTGTGATTCCATATATATGAAATGTGCAGAATAGGAAATGCAGAGTCAGAAAGGTGCGAGAATGCCAGGTGACGAGGATGGGGAGGAGCGAGGGGAGGGAGTGATTGCTAATGGGGAATGAGGATGTTAAAAAATATTCTGGAATTCGTTGTGAAAATTGTACAACATTGTGAATATACTAAAAACCACTGAATAGCACACTTTAAAAGTTGAATTGTGGCCGGGCTGGGTGGCTCAGCCTGTAATCTCAGTATTCGGGAGGCTGAGGTGAGTGGATTGCCTGAGTCCCCTCGGTTCGAGACCCACTTGGGCAACTTGGCAAGCTCTCGTCTCTATAATAAATCAAAAATTAGCGGGGTGTGGTAGCGTGCGTCTGTAGTTCCGGCTACTCGGAAGGCTGAGGTGGAAGGATCGCCGGAGCCCAGCAGGTCGAAGCTGAGGTGACCAGGAGCGGCCACTGCACTTCAGTCTGGGCAACACAGTGAGACTCCAACTCAAAAAAAAAAAAAAAGTTGAATTGTATGTCATATGAACTATATCTTTAAAATGCATGATCATGTTGTTTCTTATGACTTGGAGATACGATCCCCCCAATACAGTTAAACTTTCTTGCAATAAATCCTACAATTGAGAAGAAAGAGTATTTCTCTTTTTTTCAGCTGATGTCTACTTTCATGGTATCATTTTTTTACTTGACATCTTTCCAATTAGAAAATGAAGAGAGAAAAAAATAGACAGGGATAATTTCTCAGGTTGATGAAAACTCTAAAAATATTTGAAAGGGGAGAAATAATAGCCACTAGAAAAGTATTAGAAAATGATTTAGGATTATTCATGTATACTATGTAGTGATTATTAATTAATTGATTTGCGTGCTGTCTAAAAGTAAGTGCACCAGCCTTCAAACAGAATAAATTTTTATCTAACATTATTGATAAAAGAATACTATAGCAAATGAAAAATTCTAGCTAAATTTTCCTCTATATTCTACATGGACTAGTATATTTATATAATTTGCCAAAAGTAAAGTGGTCTTAATATTAATATTTACTGAACATTAATCTTTTATTTTGATGCTTTAAAATATCAAACTTACCTCACTATCTTTTAATGTTTTGATGGTATCATTACAAGTACTAGAGTTCCTAATATATTTGATATACTGGAGTTGTCAAAATTGATACCCTTCCAATTGATAGAAAGCCACTTAAGCTTAATTGTACTAGATGAGTCCCAGTTTAAGTGGTTCTCACAGATGAGTAAGTGTTTTCTACGACTTTGTGACTGCAGTGTAAAAAGATCATAGAATACTGTAATGTAAAAAAAAACAGATCTTGAATAACACAAAAATAAATTACAGATTGTATTGCAGCTATAGTGTTCTGTATTTTCCATGAATATCATGAAATATATATATGTAGTCAATATAATGTACATTAACTTGCATATGTGGAAAAATGTACATGTGTATATACACATGTGGATGTGTGTATATGCATATTTACATGTATTATGTATAATATGTGTGATGCATGTATATAGCTATACATATAAATGAAACTATGGTAACCTCATGCTCTATTGTTTCATAACAAACACAGTTTAAAATAGCATACGTTATTTATCTCACAGTTTTGTGGATCAGGAGACCAGGCACTGCCTCAATGGGTTCTCTGCAAAGCTGCGATGAAGGCGTCAGCCAGGGCTGGTTTCTCAGCTAGAGATCAGGGGAGGAAGAGTCCAATTGTCAGCTCTCTCAGGTTTGTTGGCAGGTGGACACAGCCCTGAGGGCTTCACTTCTTTCTGACTGAATGTCTGCTGGAAACAACTCTCAGTTCCTTTTGATGTGGACTTCCCCCACTTAACCACTTACTTATTTGTTTGTTTGTTTTTATGCTTTACTAATGCGTTATATGTATTTTTTTTAATTTCTATTTTAAAGAGGTGGGGTACAATTCAGTTACGTATACGAATGGTCATTGGACAGGTACAGTTTGGACTTCCCCTTGGTCCCCACTTCACCTGGTTTGAGGCCAGGTATCCTTATTGATTAAGGGTGCCCCCATCTCCCTACTCTGGCAGTTTCCCTCTACTGCCAATCCCTTTCTTGTAGTATTATGATCATTGTTCAGGGTCTGTTATTAAGTGAGAATATGCAACTTGGATGGACTTAGAGGCAGGTATTTACTATGCCAACAAGGAGAATCTCCAGTGCACGTCTGCCAGCTAGATGGCATTTCATGAGAGTAATGTTCCATCACCTTTGCCACGTTGTCTAGAAGTCTCAGGCCCTGCCCAGACTCAAGAAGAGGGCATCACAGATGAGCATGAACACCACTAGGCAAAGGTCATGGAAATCTACCCTAGAGTCTGTCCATGTCACATAAATACCAATTTTGACTCAGTAAATACAGTCACTGAGAATACAGCAGCTCAATTTTATATGTGATTTGCATCAAACATCATCAAATTACAGTCCAGGGGCCAGGTCCTTATTTTTGCAAGTGAAGTTTTATTCACACACAGCCACACCAATTACTCATGTATTGTCTACAGCTGCTCTGGGCAAGAGAAACTACCATATGCTCCACCCATCCTATTATATGGGCTACCTGGCCCTTCAGGAAAATGTGCCACCCTCTAATTTAAATAATGGATTTTAACAAAAATTAATATTTTATCAATTTGATTAATGATTTTTTTCTCCAATTGTTTTTGAAAGAACAGAAGCAACCTAACAGATAGGGATGACAACTTAACGCCAAACTTTGTGAAATTGGAAATGTGAACATGTTCTCATAGTAATAGAGCACCATCTTATGGAATGCTACAGAAACTGTCAGGAAAGTTTGTTGCCGTACTGTAGAACAACTGCGATGCTTTGGTATAACTTCTAGATTCTACTGAACATAAGGTGTCTCCTTATGAATTCAAATAAATATGTAAGAGTTAGAGACGATATAATCTAAATTTATCATGATCTGGATGAGGAAGTTGGCCTTCCGAAATTAAGATTTACTTAAATTTGCATGGTAAGTTGTAATAGAGTTCAGACTTTTATTTTAAAAATTAATGAAAGTGAGGGGACGCGGCAAGATGGCGACAGGGCAACCCGGCGTCTGAAGCCTTCTGCAAGGGAGATCTGCAGTGGGTCTCTGACTCTCGCCCCGGGGGGCTGGGGACCCCAGCATCGCAGCCTGCTCTACAGACAGAGCTCGGCCGCTGCCATCGGAACCACTGGACAGTTTTGACTGCATTCCAAACGGTCCCGCCGCCGCCGCCGCCCCTCCCCCCACCGCCGCTGCCACTGTCGTTGCTGGCGCCACCGCCGCCGCGGCCTCTGGGAGGGGTAGCATATCGCACCACGCGGCCCGAGGAGATCCACAACAAACCGCTTCAGGGAAGATCTGCTGAGATCGCTGCCACCTATCCGGCATCCAAGACTGTCCTGCCTGCCCGGAGTGGGGCTCCTGTTGCCTGCTCGGAGGCAGGCAGCCATCTTGTTCCTCTCCGGGCCCACCCCCTCTGGGGCGACCAGATGAGATAGCACCACCTGCTGGCGATTCAAGGTAACAACACCGAAACGGGAGAAACAAGCTTGATAAAGACATAGACCAAACTGCTGAACGGAGGTTAATCTGAACTGTCCTTCACAGCAGATCAGGGGCAACTGACCCTAACTGCAAACTAATTTGCCAGCTTGAAAAGAAAACTAGAAATCAGACCTGAAAGGACATTGGACTTAAATGAAATGACTCAGAGTGCGCTTCATTGATTCTATCAGTTTAATGACTTAATTCTATTCCTACTGTACTGTTCCCTTTTTTCTTTTTTCCTTTTCCTTTTCTTCTCTTTTCTTCTCTCTGTAAACCATATCTTTGTATAGAGGAACAGCACACTAACAAGGTGGTTGGTTAGCTTGTATATTAGCATCACTATATGTTTTATTTTTGTTTGTATGAGAGTTGGTTCTACTGTAGCTGTGGTCTATTGTTTTTATCTGTTTCAGTATAGGCCTCTCTCTCTATTTGTTGGCACACTCGTTTGTTTCCCCCCCTTACTCCTCTATCTCTCCACTCCCCTCTTCAACCCACTATCTGCTGCATTCTCTCCCTTCTGCTAACCACATTTTATTTCAGGGAGTAAACCTACAGCCCCACTGCACGGACAGATTCCAGGACAGTGGGAAGTGGGTTCCACATTCTCCACACGCCTGTCAGCGAATACCAGGACCTGCAGACAGATTTTGAATCACAGCTCTCTCCTTAAATACATCTCAAAACTGCAAAAAGGACCACCTCCAACCTACAGTGCAACTTCAAAATTGAACAAAGTAAGAGGACATACATAAAGAATAGGAGATTGAACAAGCAGAAGTAAAACCAATCCCTTTACCCCTGAATAACAGAATTAAAGAAGACGGTGACGTGGAGGGAAGGAAAAAGTAGAGAGGGGGAAAAAAACCACACAAGTGAAGAAAAACCAAAAGAAGAATATAGGTCCTACACAGACCCCAGGGAAATCAGACACGGAGAAAACAGATTCCGGAACACAGACAAAGAAGAGTCCCCAGAATGACTGGTTACATGCAACAAACCCAGACATCAAGATATTAATGGAGAGAATTTAAAAAATTGAGGAGAGACAAGAAGAAAATAGGAAGGAGCTGTTGTCAGAAATGACAGCAGTAAAGAATACTGTGATGGAAATGAACAACAGACTAATAAGCATGGAAAGCAGAATCAGCCAAGCCGAAGAAAGAATCTCAGAGCTCGAAGACCAAAACACAGAACTAACCCAAACTGTCAAAAGCATAGAAAGGAAGCTCAAAAAGACAGAACAAACCTGCAAGAGATGAATGATCACTTCAAGAGACCAAACCTAAGAATAATTGGGCTTCCTGAGGCAGAAAGAGAAACAGAAGCCACGCTGGAACAAACATTTCATGAAATCATTCAAGAAAACTTCCCTCATCTCATTAAGGATGAAAAAATTCAAACACAAGAGATTCAGAGAACCCCTGCAAGACAACAAACGAGAAGACCAACACACAGACACATAATAATTCGCCTAAACAAAGTAGCTATGAAAGGAAAAATCCTAAAGGCAGCAAGAGAAAAAGGCCAGACTACCTACCAGGGAAAACCAATTAGAATAGCAGCAGATTTATCCACAGAAACCCTTCAGGCCAGAAGAGCCTGGAGCCCTATCTTCAAAGTTCTAAAAGAGAAACAATTTCAACCAAGAATAACCTACCCAGCCAAAATAAGCTTCATTAGTGAGGGAGAATTGAAATTTTTCCAGACATACAATCCCTAAGAACCTATGCTACCACCAGACCACCTCTACAAGAAACACTTAAGAAAGTACTGAACACAGAAGAAAAAGTAAAAAGAACAACAGCATTCTTCACAAGAGTACAGGCAAAGGATTAAAAACACACACGAACCAACTCCAAAACCCAAAGAAAGACAACAAATAAACAGGATCAACTCTGTAAGAACATTATGACAGGGATCAACTCTTGCATTTCAATTATTAGCCTAAATGTGAATGGACTTAATGCACCACTGAAAAGAAATAGAATGGCAAAATGGATAAAATATCATCAGGCAACAATCTATTGCCTTCAAGAGACTCACCTCACTAGAAAGGACACCCACAGACTCAAAGTAAGAGGATGGGAAACAAACTTTCAGACAAACGGAATACAAAAGAAAGGAGGAGTAGCGATCTTAATTTCAGACAAAATACCCTTCAAGCTATTAAAAATCAAAAAAGATACAGAAGGCCACTACATAATAATAAAAGGCTCAGCCCATCAACAAGAAATATCTATCCTAAACATATATGCACCCAACATAGGTGTGCCAACTTTCATAAAGCAAAACTAAAGAAAGATATTGACTCTACCACTATCATAACTGGGGACTTTAATACCCCACTCACAAACCTAGACAGATCATCAGGACAAAAAATCAGCAAGGAGATTCGGAACCTCAATGTGACTTTGGACCAAATGGACTTAATTGATACCTACAGAACACTCCATCCAAAGACCACAGAATACACATTCTACTCATCACCACATGGAACATATTCTAAGATCAACCACATACTCGGCCATAAATCAAGCATAAGCAAATTTAAAAGGACCGAAATTCTACCAAACACATTCTCGGACCACAGTGGAATAAAAATAAACATTGACACCAACGAAGTCCCCCCAAAACACACAAAGACATGGACACTAAACAGCAGGATGCTAAACAACTCCTGGGTCAACGACGAAATCAAAACAGAGATCAAAAAATACCTGGAAACAAATGAAAATGAAGAAACATCTTACCAGAATCTCTGGGATGCCCTGAAAGCTGTTGTAAGAGGGGAATTTATATCCCTACAAACACACATGAAGAAAATGGAAGGAACAGAAATTCACAACCTAACAAGCTACCTAAAGAAGCTGGAAAAGCAAGACCACAAAAACCCTAATTTCAGCAGAAGAATCCAGATCACCAAAATAAAAGCCCAAATCCAGGACACAGAAGACAAAAAGATGAATCATAAAACAATGAAAAAAAAGGTGGTTCTTCGAAAGGATAAACAAGATCAATGGTCCCCTGGCTAGACTGACCAAGAAAAAACGAGAAAAAAACAAATAAGCATAATCAGAAACACAAAAGATGAAGTCACATCTGACCCTGAAAAAATACAAAAGATCATCAGAGACTACTACGTACACTTGTATGGAAACAAACTTGAAAACCAGAAGGAAATGGAGGACTTTCTGACATCACACAACCTACCTAGGTTGGAACAAGAAGAAATTGAGACCCTAAATAGACCAATAACAATCAAGGAAATCGACTACATAATAAGAAAACTTCCTACCAAAAAAAGTCCTAGTCCAGATGACTTTCCAGCAGAATTCTACAAGACATTCAAGGAGGAGCTGATATCAATCCTATTGAAGGTATTCCAGGCGATTGAAAAAGATGGAACTCTCCCCAAATCACTTTAGGGAGCCAACATCACATTGATACCCAAGCCAGGTATAGATCCATCAAAGAAAGAGAACTGCAGGCCAATATCTTTGATGAACATGGATGCTAAAATTCTCAACAAGATCCTAGCAAACCGGATTCAGCAATACATCTCAAAAATCATCCACCATGACCAAGTAGGCTTCATTCCTGGCATGCAAGGCTGGTTCAACATTTGTAAAACCATAAATGTAATTAAATACATCAACAGATGTCAAAACAAAAACCACATGATCATATCACTAGATGCAGAAAAAGCTTTTGATAAAATCCATCACCCCTGCTTGATAAAAACCCTTGATCATATAGGCATACGGGGAACATACCTCAAAATCGTAAAAGCCATCTACGAGAAACCCACAGCCAGCATACTCCTAAATGGACAAAAATTGGAACCAATTCCCCTGAAAACTGGAACTAGACAAGGATGCCCACTCTCTCCCCTCCTGTTCAACATAGTATTGGAAGTCCTGGCTAAAGCAATCAGAGAAGAGGAGGCAATCAGAGGTATTCAAATAGGAAAAGAGGAAGTCAAGTTATCTCTCTATGCAGATGATATGATGGTGTACCTTGAAAACCCAAGAGAATCTGTCAAAGGCCTCCTTACATTGATAAAAGCCTTAGGCAAAGTCTCAGGATACAAAATAAATGTACAAAAGACAATCGCATTTCTCTACACCAATAATAAACAAACAGAAACCCAAATAAAAAACACAGTTCCATTCACAATAGCCACAAAAAAAATGAAATACCTTGGCATCTTCCTAACCAGAGACGTGAAAGACCTTTACAATGAAAATTACAAAACACTGCTCAAAGAAATCAAAGCTGACACGAACAAGTGGAAAAATATCCCATGCTCATGGATCGGAAGAATCAACATTGTGAAGATGTCCATCTTACCTAAGGCAATCTACAAATTCAATGCAATACCCATTAAATTACCAACAACATTCTTCTCAGACCTAGAAAAAACAACACAGGAATTCATATGGAAACACAAACATCCAAGAATAGCCAGAACAATCCTCAGCAAAAAAAACAAAGCAGGTGGTATCACAATACCAGACTTCAAACTTTACTATAAAGCTACAATCATCAAAACAGCTTGGTATTGGTACAGGAACAGGCATGTAGATCAATGGAACAGAATTGAGATTCCAGAAGCAAAACCTCAATTTCTCAACCAACTCATCTTCAACAAAGCCCCCACCACCTACCAATGGGGAGAGGAACCTATTTCAGTAAATGGTGTTAGGGAAGAATGGCTGACCACATGCAGAAGATTGAAACAGGTCCCCTATCTATCCCCATGCACAAAGGTTAACTCCAAATGGATCAGAGACCTAAATGTAAAACCTCAAACCATAAGAACCTTAGAAAAGGAAGGAAATACTATTATGGAAATCGGAACTGGCATCCAATTCCTGTACAAAACCCGAAACCCACAGGACTTAAGAGAGAAGATAGACAAATGGGACCTTATTAAACTGACAAGCTTCTGCAAAGTCAAAGAAACCATCAAGAGAGCAGGGAGACAGCCTACAGACTGGGAAAAAGTATTTGCCAACTCTAGGTCTGAAAAAGGCTTAACATCCTGGATCTACAAGGAACTGAAACGTACTGAAAAGAAGAAAACAAACAACCCCATTATAAAATGGGCAAAAGATATGAACAGACACTTCACAAAAGAAGATATTGGAGCAGCCAACAAACACATGAAGAAATGCTCAACCTCACTAATCATCAGGGAGATGCAAATCAAAACCACACTGAGATACCACCTAACTCAAGTCAGAATGGCGATTATCAACAACTCAAAAAATAACAGCTGCTGGAGAGGGTGTGGTCAAAAGAGAACACTTCTATACTGTTGGTGGTAGTGTAAGCTAGTGCAACCTCTGTGGAAAGCAGTGTGGCGATTCCTAAAAGCTCTAAAAATTGACCTTCCATATGACCCTGCAATCCCCCTACTGGGAATATACCCTGAAGAACACAAATCACTCTATAAAAAAGATACCTGCACACGTATGTTTATCGCAGCGTTGTTCACAATAGCAAGAACCTGGAAACAACCACGCTGCCCATCAAAAGAGGACTGGATTAAAAAAATATGGTACATATACATGATGGAATACTATGCAGCCATAAAAAAGAACAAAATCATGAATTTCGCTGCAACCTGGATGGAACTAGAGTCTATAATACTGAGTGACCTTTCACAGAAACAAAGATCCAAATATCTCATGTTCTCACTCATATAATGGACCTTGAACATCCAATGCAATACTATAAGAAAATGACTGACGGTACTGGGAAACTATGGGGGGGAGGGGGATGGGATTAACAGTAGCAAATATCTGTCGGGGGATGGGAAAACACCTCTTATCAACAGGGTGCCTGAATGAAACGTAATTGTACACCTAACCCTTAACTGTACCCCACAAAACCATAATAAATAATACTGATTAATGAAAAAAAATTAATGAAAGTGTACTAATGTATATGTGTGTGTTTGCTTAAATATATTGAATTAAATAAATATTTTAGTGATGAGGTTTTTACTTAGAATATCAAGTTCTGCAACTTGCAATTAATTTTTATTTAGAACAGTTTCAGGTTTACAGGAAAATTGTAGAGATAGTGAACCGAGTTGATTTTCCCAGATGGAAGTATTAAACCGTTGGCATGAATTCCAAAAGAGTGCAGATGAATTGATTTAGAGTGCCATGTTTAGTACTGGACATGTTTAGTACAAGGACATTGAAAAATGGAAGCATGTTAAGACAAATTATGCTCAGAGAGATAAGGTCAAATGCTCTAGAAAACCATTTCATTTAATGATCTAAGGAAGGAACTGTTTATTTACAGAGACATCATGCTCGAGCAGGACAGAGAGTGCTGCTTTAAGCAGCTGAACGGCTGTCACGAGAAAGATGGGTTACACTCTGCCTTGTGTGGTCCTCAGGCATAGAATGATTCCAACAGGCCAAAGATACAGGGAAACAACTTTGTTCCAAGGTAAAAAGACATCATTCTACTAACTGAAAATGAAATGAGCAACCCAATGAGTAATGAGTTTTTCATAACACAAGATTTCCAGTCATAAGCTTAAACTCTCCCAGGAAGTTTGGTAAGACAGGGAATACTGTTCAAGAGTTGGAGTAGAGATGAGAGTCAGTCCTGAGATCTCTATTTTATATCTGAATTTTTATATTTAAGATTTTGAAATGTGTGTGAATATTGATTCGCAAGCCATGAACAGCTTAAGGGTGCTCATTCAAGGGTTAGGTTAAGTGCATTCCAAAAGGTCCTGTTAAGAAGATATTTGTCCTGTGGGCCTCACTTACCAGGAAAAGCAAACATGAAGAAGTTTGTAGGATGTTCCAAGATTGTTAGACATGCTCAGACCTCATGAGGATGTCCCCGTCTCCACTAGTGGATGATGCTGGTCAGTGTTTCTGCAAGCAACCAAGGAGACCAGGACATCTCTTCCAGGAGCTTCTCCTCCTTGTTTTCTCACTGAGGCATCCTGAGTTAAGAAGACTATAAAACATGGAACTTCCCAAAATTCCATTAACTGAAGCATGTATTAATGTTCCAATTAGGATGACTTTGTAATAGAAACATAAAGCGTGAATATTCCATCTTAGGATGCAAATTGGATGTCTGTGCTCATTCAGTCCACAGTTTTACATCTAAACAGACTGTTCCATGTTGGTGCCCTGTCGGAGGCTGCGGCCTCAGTCACTGGGAAATGCATGTCTCCGCCCTCCGCGTACCCCCAGGGGCAGGCTTCGGTCGGGAAGCCCAAAGGCATGCTCCCCACCGCAGGAACACCATTCCTCACAACACTCCAGCTCTGATACTCCACGCTGGCCTCCCGACATGTGGGCACCTCCAGCTCGCTCAGGCTTCCATGCTGCAGGCCCCTTCTCCTTCTGCCCGATTCCCTCCTTTCCCTGCCTGGGCTCTGATGTCCCACATGGTGTGGGCTCCCTGGAAGGACACACGCTTCTCCATCCTTAGACACCATCTACTGAGCACCTTGCACCTGCACCTCCTCATCTCCTTGCCAGGGCTAGGAGATGAGAGTTGGAAAAATAAATGCTGTCTGAATGTTTTCAAGAGGTTTGTTCTGAGCCCACATGAATGACCAAAGGCCTGGTTTCACAACCTTAACAGATCCTGGGAAAGCCTGCCCGGGGCCATGGGGTTACCGCTTGGTTTCATACATTGTGGGGAGACAGGAATTGCAGGTAAAATTATAACTCAGTACAACGAAGGCATATATTGGTTCGCCCTAAATAGGTGAAACATCTCGAAGGGGGAGGATATACAAATCACAAGTGGGTTTGGGAGGTCCTTTAGCTGCCCATGGATTGAAAGAGTTAAGCTACTGTCTAAAGCAGCGGTCCCCAACATTTTTGGCATCAGGGACTGATTCACGGAAGATAATTTTTCCGTGAATGGGATAGGAGTAGGATGGCTGTCAATCTTCACTGCTAATGTTAATCTGTTTTTGTAGCCACTCCCCAGTGCTAGCATCACCACCTCAGCTCCATCTCAGATCATCAGGCATTTGATTCTCATTAGCGGTATGCAACCTAGATCCCTCGCATGTGCAGTTCACAATAGGGTTCACACTCCTATGAGAGTAAAATGCCCAGCTGATCTGACTGTCTGACCGGAGGTGGGGCTCTGCTTACCTGCTGCTCACCTCCTGCTGTGCGCCCCATTTCTAACAGGCTTCAGACCAGTACTGGCCAATGGTCCGGGGGTGGGGACCCCTGGTTTAAAGACCTGAAGCTAATTCTGAGTTTTCTGAGCCAAATGTGAGCGACCTAGGCCCATGGCACTGTCCTAGGAGGTCATGAGAACATGCGGTTATATACATCCTAGGGAAACAGAAGTTACGAAAAAACATGAATCCATACATGCAAGGTTTGCATTGGTTTTACCCAGGAAGGCAGGACTTCTCCAAGCAGGACTTGTAGGTCGTAGGTGCATTCAAAGATTTGCTCTGTCGAAAGAATTTTGAAATCAGTAAAGGAAATATCACTGTTGAGGAAAGGGAAGTTTGAGGAAGTTTCTTGATATGTAGATTAAGCCTCCTAGGCGTCAGCTCTAACAGAGGATAGATAGCAACTGTCTAACTTTTCTGTAGCTCCCCAAGAAGGGGATTCTATACAGATGCAAACTTCTTCAAGAAATGTCTTTGTGGGGTCATACATTATTTTGACTTTCTTCCTTAGCTACTGTGTGGTGTTATGCTAGAGTCAGATTGGAAAGTAAGCCACATTATATGGGATTAATTTTTTTAAAAAAATCTGATGAGACTCTCCAGGTCCCTTAGTTAGGAATTTGGCAAAAGAGGGGGGGAAAAAGGGCTAGAGTTTAGGTCTTAAGTTTTAAAAACACTGGTTATTCCTAGGATACATTTAAAAATATATTGCATAGCCATATGCATCTGTCCTCTAATTTTATTTTATGTATCTTATTTAAAAATCTGAAAGCTCTGGTTTGAAGTTGGCAGTGACAATCTGTAAAAGGAGGAGAATATTCCATACACATCACACTCCTCAAATTATTCTACACCATACCACAATAATTTTTAGGAGTATTTCAGTAGCATATTTCAACCTTTCTAAAAAGCACATTTCTTCCTCTGCTATCATTTTCTTAATGTTATATCAACTGATAATAGAAAAAATGTAGAATCCCAAAATAGGTTTAGCATCCCTCAACATTACTATAACAAAGCAAAAATGGAATGAGAGCTCATAGCAGGAAAAAAAAGAAGAAACAGACTAGTCCAGAGACATAGGAAGATGTAAGTCATCCCAGAGACATAGGAAGACGTAAGTCATCTTTGGGAATGGCAAATGAATTTTATCTTAAAAATCATCTTTAAAACCTAAGTGAACACTTGTAAAAATAGTTAAGGTTTTTAAAATTGTGTTATGACTAAATCATTTAGTAGGTAATTGTCTTTCAAATTGTGATAGATTACTATCAGAGCAGTAGAGTACGTGTATGTGTGTGTGTGTGTGTGTGTGTGTGTGTGTGTGTGTGTATACACACAAGCATATGTATGCATATGCCTATAACCCTCAATAGTTAAAATAATCATTGCCCTCCAAAACAATTCCTTTGTGAGTCGGCGATTCAGAATTCGAAACATGTCCTCATATTAACCCTATCTTAAATAGTTACTGGTTTCCATCTACAGCAGATTTTTTTAAAGAATACATGAACACACAAATATAATTTTGCATAGATGCATTAATGTGATGTGATCATACTATGTTTTAGTAGTTTTTCTTCCCTTTTTTTCTAGATCCTACAGAAAAATGCATGGTTCTTTTAAATTCAGGTATGGGGAAAGTTAAGGTGTCATAGAAAGCAGTGACAGCTCAGGGGTATTTATTGTAAGTTAAGTGTTCACTTTCCACCTCAAGGATTCTTTATTTGTAAGAAGCTTCCCACACAATTCTGATACGGGTTACACACCAAAAAAAAAAAAAAAATTCTAAAAGGTGACTTTGATTGTCACAATGTTCACAGCATTGATGACACAGACTCAAGTGGTAGGACAGTGGTGTAGAGACATATTTTTGTGTGTAAAGGTTATATATACACAAGTTGTATATTTTAAAACTGGAAAAAAAAATAGTAGAATAAATTCCTCCAGCAATCCTCCCCAAATAACGACAGTGTTAACAGGAAGAGAAATGTAGGACAGTATTCTGAGGTTACTAAGTTTCTGCAAAATTTTATGAGCCAAATACTGAACTACTTATAGCATATAAAGGGTGTGCATTCTTCTAAGCAAAAACATGCTCCTTTCTTAATATGGGAAAATATATATATTGGGTGAAATAGCAGAGTAGTGTTTAACAAAGCTGCTACTATCAATATTTTTAAGCTGGCAAAAGTCTAAATATGACTTACTCCTCTATCCCACTTCTTTTTTTCTTCCAGTGGTAAAATATGCCCAACTCTCTCTCCTCTTTTGTACAGCCAATTGACTACTGACCATTTGTCAAAATTCTAAGCAACACCGCCAACTATGTCTGCAAGTTGACTGCATCTATTTTACTGAAACTAACATTTTTTTATTAGGCAAATACATTGCAAAAAGGTGTCCTAAATTCTCCACTTAACCATACCGTACACTTTCTGTTTCGAAGAAGAATTCTCTTCGAAGAAGAGTCACTCATGTGAAAATCAATTCAACAAAGGTAGTGGGTGGATTTTTAGTATTATCCATCAATTTTACTTTTTTTTTTTTTTTTGAATCGGAGTCTCACTCTGTCACCCAGGCTGGAGTGCAGTGGCACGCTCGCAGCCACCACAGACTCAACCTGCTGAACTCAGGCGATCCTTCCGCCTCAGCCTTCCAAGTAGCTGGAACTACAGGCATGCGCTACAACACCCACCTTATTTTTTTTTTAATTTATTGTAGAGACGAGTTCTCGCCAAGTTGCCCAGGCTGGTCTTGAATCCCTGGGTTCAGGTAGTTCTCTTACCCCTGCCTCCCAAAATGCTGGGATTACAGGTGTAAGCCACCACACTTAGCTTACTTTAATTTTTATACTAAATGAGATACTTAGAATTAAGACATAACTTACCAGACAGATGGTAAAATGTATACTGCTCTGAAAACTTCACTATCTTCCCTGGAATATATTTATCCATACTCTCCAAACTTCTAATTTTGTTCCCACAACAGACACACAGGGTACTGAACCTTCTAATCCTATCCACATTTTTTGGTGTTTTGGTGTACCTAGTTTGTCAAATCTGACTTAAATTTTAAGTATTTTTGTAAATTGCTTAAATATAAGTATTATTTTATAACTTTTAAGGACAGTTATATGAAGGAAAATCTAAATATTATTAATCCCTCTGGAAAAAAATTATATAGCACCATCTACTGATAAACCCATTTATTTTTAATACAAATTAATTTTATTTAATTGGTGCATTCAAATAAAAATTTCAGGAAATAGCAAACGATCCCACCTATTTTGTGAACATCACCAGAACTTTAATTCCCAGTCCCCTTGCTCTTAATGATATGATCCCTCTACTGATTTACATTGCAGTAGAGAAAATAATGTATATTTTAATAAACTTTAGAGCAACCTGGATGGAATTAGAGTTTATAATACTGAGTGATCTCTCGCAGAAACAAACATCTGAGTATCCCATGGTCTCACTCATAAGTGGACCTTGAACAACTACCGTGACACTATAAGAAAAGGATTGACAGTGGCGGGGAACTATGGGGGGGGG
>NW_007070535.1:263389-291543 GCF_000164805.1 Carlito syrichta
GGGGGGGAAAGGGAGGTGGGATTAAGGGTAGTCAATATCTGTCTGGGGACAGGAGGCACACCTCATCAACAAGGGTACCTGCACAAGGTATATTCGTATACCTAACCCTTAACTGTACCCCACAATTTTGAAATAAAAGATATGTATTAAAAAAAGATTTCTCTGTTAAAAAATAAAAATAAACTTTAGCAAGAGTTTATGTAAAGGGTACTGTTTTAGATGCACCGGTTATCAATGTGTTGCCGCCTGTGAGCTCCAAGGGCCCTCTTTGCCCTGTCTGTCCTAGTGGAACTGAATCTTGTACACCTGTTTCCAGCTGGCACGAAGTCAAGCATGCCACGAGAGGGCGCCTGCACCGCAGAAGAAAGGGGCTTCTCAGTCTCTGTGGTTGCTTTTTAAAAATTCTTATTCTTACAATGTTTACTGGCCAGTGGGACACCCAGATACCTATGGGCAGCTTCCCAGAAGATTCTGCAGGCAGTGTGGGGCCACTTCCCAGCAAGGTCAGCAACGCCTCCAGTGGGTGGCTTCCAACACGAGCCAAAAGGTTGATCTTTCTGTTGACACACAGAGCTGTGACCAAAACAAACGATTCTGTACCTCCAAGAAAGTCTCTGTCTACCGAAGGGAAATGAAATCATGCAAACAATACCATGGAACGCCAGGGGAACTAGATCACAAACCAACAAAAGAAAGATATCTGCAAAATCCCCAGATGTTTGGAGTTTAAAATGAGCATTTCTGAACAGCTAGGTGTCAGAAAAGAGGTTAAAAGAGACATTTGTATGTTGAACAGAATGCAAGTGAAACAAAAACATAATAAAAATGTGTGAGATGCCTCCAACTTTGACAGTAATTTGTTGTTGCCCTATTTCAGGAAGCCATTTACACTCTCAGTGTAAACTCTCAATCATTTATTGATTGTAAAATTAGTTGCTTGAGTTTGAGTCACTTCCAGCTTTTAGTTTTTCATAAATTCATAAAGACAGAGCATTAACTCTGAAAAATACAAGCCTAACAAGCCTTTATAAGTATTAATATTAGAGGAAAATTCTGATAAAAATGAAATTTTAATTTTGTCATGAAGTATCAATTGAAAAGTCATGGTCAGATCAGATCTGTAGCTTTACTTCTCAAAATTTAAATCCCACAGTGCTGGTAGACTAACAAAAACATTCAGTGTCACTTACCCTCAGGGGCATTAGTGAAGTAACCTACTGTGTAATGTCTTTTGCATTTCTACACGTGAAAAAATGTGTCCAAAAACACTGATATATTTTACTGTGTTCCTTTCCACTTAATTATCATCAATAGGAAATAATTATTTTATAAGCTAAAGTTATTTTATTTTGTCCTTTTTGGTAAATTAGTTCAAACTTTATGCTCTAAAAAACAAAAATGACAACCTAGAGTTATCATTAGTCTAGTTAAAATTTAACTGCAATAGAATTAAATGAAATGTTGTTCAATAAATTATTCATTAAAGGAAGCTTAAAAGAAAGTTTGTTGTTGTTGTTTTTTTCCTGATAGGTAATCCCTGAGTGGAAACGAGAAGCTACATTAGTTATAAGCTTACTCTGCCTGGCATTTTGAGGTTTGCTTGTTAAAAAGCCTCCAGCTTCTTCCTGCTCTTTCTAGAAGAGTAAAATAAGTTTAAAATATCATGAGTGCAGGACAAGAGTTAAGACACTGAAATATACAATACCATGTTAAGCCTCTATCTACTTGAGTGACTTCAGATTACACCAAAATCGAATTCTTTTAGCAAATTTTAGTAATCAGGTAACCTTAAAATCAATTGTCATTTGGAAAGAAATAATCACTTCAGATAGAGTAGTCATTCATTCTAGGCTCATGTTAACTAGTCAGGTAATTTTAGAAAATTAATTTATTCCACCTTAGTTTCCTTTTTCTTTTTTTTTTTTCTGTTTTGAGTTGGAGTCTCACTCTGTTGTCCAGGCTGGAGTGCAGTGGCACACTCAGAGCCACCCCAGCGTCGACCTGCTGGGCCCAGTCAATCCTTCCACCTTAGCCTTCCAAGTAGCTGAACTACAGGTGCATGCTACCACGCCTAATTTTTTATTTATTGTAGAGACTAGCTCTCACCATGTTACCAAGGCTGGTCTTGAATCCACAGACTCAGGCAATCCACTCACCTCGGTCTCCCAAAGGACTGGGATTACAGGCTTGAGCCACTGTGCCCAGCCGATGATAACATTTAAAAATTGTCTTAGCATAAAATAGGACGATTCATTTGTAGCTAATGCTGGGAACATTTTCCATCTAATGGCACAGATTTGTGACATTCCCTTGGTAGAAAAGAATGTAATCATGGTGCACTACCTGTCTTTCAAATGAGCAATATTTTTGTGGTCAAAGTAGTGATGCAAATTCATGTTTTAGATTTTAGTCATTGGGTGAAAAATTATGGGCAACTTATGTAGCATTTAAGTATTGTATTAAGACAGAACAGAAATGTCTCAACTTTGATGAAACTGACAGAAATAAGAGCATGGCAAGGGTGGGAAGAAGTGAAGAGGAGAATGGGAACATTAGTATGCTCCTGTCTAACGGCAAGTGAAGAAAGGTTTGAAGTTGCAGAAGTGGCTAGCTGAGGGATAGAGAATGGTGACCGCTTACTTCCGAAGATGGGGAGGCTGAAATTAAAAGTTAAGTTTGATATATCAAAAAAGTGTTATAGGTGTATTCCTTAAAGTTGCCAAAACAACAACAAAATTCTGTTAGTCACTTTTTAGTTTGGTTTGATTTTTTTCAGGTTTTTAATCATGATTCCAAGGTAGGAATGGGTTGACAGGACTCAAGATTATTAAAAATATATATACTCAATCATTTAATTCAAATCTATATTGGGGTCATGTGTGCTTGTCTCCTAAGTACCGTATCTTAAAAGTTTAGTTGGATTCATCTTTTAAAAAATCACTATAGTTGAACATCATTTCCTGACCTAAACATCAAGGTACCACTGCCATCAGGTGGTGCTTTAGTGGCATAAAGTTGCAGAAAACCTTAGGCAACCAAAGAAATCAAATATGTCTGAATGAACAGAAACATCATGTCCTGCTTTGGTCTTAATGGTGGCTGAACTGCAATTTCCAGAATCCTAAGATATAAGAAGCATTTTAGCTGAGTGTAAGAAATATGATCTGATTAAAACTAATTCTAAGCCGGGCTCAGTGGCTCAGCCTGTCATCCCGCGCCTTTGGGAGGCTGAGGTGAGTGGATTGCCTGAACCCGCGGGCTCAAGACCCGCCTGGGCAGCGAGACCTCATCTCTACAATAAATCAAAAAATCAGCCGGGCGTGGTAGTGCAGCCTGTAGTTCCGGCTACTGGGAAGGCTGAGGCGGAAGGATCGCCGGAGCCCAGCAGGTCGAGGCTGCGGTGGCTGGGAGCAGCTACTGCACTCCAGTCTGGGCGACAGGGTGAGACTCCAACTCAAAAAAAAAACCTAATTCCAATAGTAATACCTTAATTTAAATAATAATTTTTTATTTACAAATTTTCGAAAACAGTTAAGCATATAGATCCTGGAATCAGATTGTCCAAAGTGAATTTGGGTCTAGCATTTGCAAATTGTAGGTTATTTGGCAATTTATTAAAAGTCTCGGTACCTCAGTTTCTTTCTCTGAAAAATCATTGTGAGAGTCAAATAAGTTAATATAATACACACCCAGGATAAATACTAGATATTTTTATACAAATTTTTTATTTAACCTTTAAAAAAATAAAACCTTGGTGAAATTAGGGTATTATTATGCTTCATAAGAGAAGAGGAAACAGGACTAGATATTGTTGCTTTACTAACCTTAGGAGCTCCAAACTAGTCTTTGTTAGAAAATCATCAAGAAAATGTTAAAAAGAACACAAACAATAGTTAAAGCATGACCCTGAACAAAGACTGCAAACAGGTTTCTAATTTAGAGGGGGGGAAAGTACATCACGAGAACCCTAAACGGCTTTTCTATAATTATACTTGAAGCATGTGCTTGTATGTTGTGATCTTTTTCTGTTTTTTAGCATGATACATTTAATGAGATATATTTTAAGAGCGGACCAAATACAGCCTTCTTCCTGTGGCTGCTTTTTTCCTCCCGTCCTTGCCCTAGTTTGCTTTGTTCTCACATACAACCTTAAAATTTAATTGATCAAGTAATAGCAATTGCTTTCAGAGGATCCGGCATATGTCATCCACTTCATATTCTATTTACACCTTACAATAAACCAATAAGGAAGATATTAACCCTATTTTACGCAGCACTGAGGCTCATGTTCAAGAACGTGTTCAACGTCATGTGCTAGTGGATTTTCAAGAAAGTCAGAGTCTGATTCCTGTCCTCGCACATCATAGACGACTCTTTGCAGGAAGCCACATAGCCACTTGAAGATTCTAACAGATATTTTAAAGAAAATACTACTTCTGCCATCTGCACTTGTGTCTCCACTTTCTTTCTTTAAAAAAAAAAATTATCCTGGCTGAATTGAACAACTTACAATGTTGAAATAAGAGTGCTGCGTTGCACTAAGTAACATCGACATAAAGAAAATTTTGAAAAAGCAATTGCAGGGTGCAAAGAATTCTTTGACATTTTCAAATCTCCCTGTGACTGCTAACTACCACGTTAGCCTGCAGAAAGATGGAAGACGTGTCATCACCATCATCCCAACCAGCACCTATCCAACTTCCAGGCGTATTAATGAGGATATTCTAGGCAATGTTTATCTGTTTATTGATTATGCTCATAAGGGTAACAAAGCCCTGTAAAGAAGCTACTATGCAATAGGACCTTTTAGTGCTGCTGAAAGGATTTTTGAAGGAGGGAAATCCAAGGCTGTAGAGAATCCACTTAACCTGTGGAGGGCACCAGTGGCCCAAAGAGCTGAATCTACTACTTTCTTTATTAAGTTTAGCTTTGGAAATAAAATCTCACCGCGCCCTCACTGTGGATTGTGGGGACCAGTGAAAACCAGCACTGCCACTTCCTCCTCCACAGATTTAAGCATGCCATCTAAGACTTTCATAACTGAGTTTCAGATCAGGCCCCAAATTATATGTTTGCATAATTTAGTTATATTGAAAACTGAAAATTGTTCCAATTTTTACTTCTTCATCCTAAAAAAAATGATAAGCACTGTTAGAGGATCAAGATACAACACAGATTATAAAAATTATCAAATCATCGTAGTATCATAATACAAAAATATTCAGAATAGTGAAAGCTTATTAATTCACCCTAACCAAAAGACCCGTTATATACCTGAATGAGCAAAAAATCCAAATCTTATACTTAGTTACACTGTCTTTTGGTAAATATATTTCTTCCTAACTAAGCTAAGATCCCTTTAGACATTCAAGTCATTTCTTCAGAAACGTACAGTCAGGGTAGAAGCAAAACAAATCAAGTGCATAGCCTTTAACATCACACTGAGCAGGTCCAAATCCTACCTTCCCCGCTACTTAACTGGGCTGACATTCCAAAGTTACTTTACTTCTCTGAGCTTCAATTCCTTTCTCTGTAAAATAAGAAACAAAAATAAAAATACTTGCTTCATATGATCGTTATAAAAATTAAAGTAGATAATGCATAAAGATGCTTAGCACAGTGGAAGTGCACAGAAAAAGAGCTTGGCAAATCATGATCATATTTCTAAATACTGGGAGTGCCAAAGCATGGATGCATATTTTAAGAGATGTTATCTTTGTATTACTGTTAGTTCGCTGTAATCAGAAATGTCTGGACGCTGATGGAAACCACCCTGAGCGCCTCTTGTAATCGCAGAAGTCAGACATGATTTGTATCATCTTTTGTTATCAGTATATATTGAGTATTACAATTTTAATAGTTTTTTTCTCATTTCTTAAAATGTGTACCATAAAGGACAAAACTATGAACTCTGCAGCAACTTGGATGGACTTAGAGTCTATAATACTCAGTGATCTATCACAGAAACAAAGAACTGAGTATCACATGTTCTCACTCATAATCGAACCCTGAACAATTATTATAATACTATAAGTAGCGGGAAATTGCCAGGGGAAGGAGCGGGGGTGGAGGACACACTTCATCAGTAAGGGTACCTGATCTCAAACCAAGTGACATGGGGACCAAAGTGAGGTCCAAACTTTACCTGCACAATGTCCATTTGTATACCTAACCCTAAATCGTACTCACATCTCTAAAATAAAAATTTCTTAAATGTGTATACGTTTTTGGCACCCTCTATAGATATTACTAATTTGTCACTAACTTATTAATAGTTTTTGTGCAGTGCTTGTTGCAGATAAACAATGTCTCTGACATGTGTCAATACATGTGTCTCTAGTATGTGTCAATATATGAATAATTAAATTATAAAGTTACTTTGAAAATCTTTAACTATGTTCATTTTTGTCTTTCAGTCATAGAAGAAAATGTTTTGGGGCTAGTAAAAAACATAGCTCTAAAACATTCATTTGCAAATATAAAGTTTAAGATATTAGAAATTTGTCCTCTTGAAATTTTGGAAGCCTAATATGTTTAATTTGATAACTAATGTAGGTCGTCTATGAATAAATAATGTATTAATTAAATAAAAGTTTAGCTTAATTTTTGTCTGAATTATGAGAAAGTATAAATTACCAAATTTTTACTAAGTTTGGAAAACATCTGTGTTTAAAATGAGAATATGGAAGAAGACACATATAAGCTTGAATTCAAGGCAATAATTATGAAATGAGAAAAATAAAGACATTTTATAATCATAAACGAGGATAAATCACGCTAATAATATTTATACATCAAATTACAGATGATTAAAATAATAAAAGAAAGCTGTAAGACATATGAGCAGAGATAGAATGAGGCACAATAGTTAGTGGAAACCTGTCTGTAATCTCAGACACAGATGCACATATAATATAGAGAAAAAAAGTCGGTTATTAGTCTTATATATAAAAATCAATAAATTAAAAATTAATTGACCTATTGACCATTTATTCCCAAATAAATGACCAATAAATGTCAAAAGTGATGTTGAATTTATTATTATTATTGATAATAATAATAAAAATGTAAATAACTTAGGAATACAATTTGCATTTAATTATACAACACCAATATAAAGAAATTTTTTCCTTGAGAAATTGTTCCAGGATAGAGGGCCTTGAGGAAAACCTGTCCATTGAAACTTTTAATTGTCCCTGTTACCACTGCCATGTGAACAACCCAGCTGGCCTGTTGGAGGATGAGAGACAGGACATCACCGTCACCCAGCTAGCATCTGGCCAACCATCAGTTTGCTGTCCTAGGCAATCTAGCCCCAGACAAGCTGCTAGCTGACCGGAGAATCACAATGCAGGTGACCCATGAAAATGATAAATATTTGCTGTTTTTAGCCACCAAGTTTGGGGCTGGTTTGTTAGATCACAAAATCTAACTGATACACCCTCTTAGCCAAGAGCCCAGTAAACTCGTACTGACTTTCTCCTGACATGGCCCACATCAGATATGATATAGGAGAAAATTTCACAGCTTTGCCTTGTGGTACCTGAGTGTGTAGGATGATTCTGAAGTCACAGCAGCCTCTCTCCTTTCATCTGACTCGCCTTCTGAGTTTGTGAGGCATAAATTACGTGTGGTGGTCATAAAGGGGATAGAGGAAGCTTTCCAGGTTGGCTCCTTACAAGACCTTTTATCTAAAAGAAAAAGAAAGCACCTTGACCCTTGCTGTTAGGAAGAATGCCAGAACACCAATACTCTATCAAAAATCCTCTTTGGACTCCCAATCATCTTTTTTCTTAGACAAAAGAAAAAGGCAAAAGATAAAACTGATTTCAGTGACTCCCTCTGGCAATGGAATTATCCATAGCTGGAAAAGTAATCAAGGAGTAACTTTGCTTCTTATGTATAATTGATTGTTTTTAACAATTAGAACATACTCAAGTGTTACTCTTATAACTTAACAATTCCTAGTTAAAATGTAAAAAATATTTTGGAGGGATATTCTAAAGAATATTTGCCTTCTTCAATATTGTTTAGTTCTCCATTGTGTATAGTCACCCAAGACCAACTTTAGAGGGGCTACGGATAAGAGACTTTCAATGTTTTCCCCGTCATATTCATTTGCATTTTTCCCTTTTGCTCAGAACAGAAACTTTGGTTAATGCAAAGTATACTCTGGTCTTTATAATTGATATAACAAAATACATAGTAAAAACTGTGACATGTGGAGTCAAAGCTTACAAATTGGATACATTCATACTTGAAAACTGGACAAACTTATTCACAGACTTCATCTGAATTAATTGTCATTAAAGTTAGATAAGAAGCCAATATCCAATATGTGTGTATTTGGAAATTCAACAGAAGCCTACTCAACTGCTCCCCCACTGACACTGCTACAAGAGGAACTTGATCAGGAAGATCAAAATGAAATCTAACTTCTCAAAAGGTGAGATACGAGCAGCCAACAGACGCATGGAAAAGTGCTCAGCCTCACTCATCATCAGAGAAACGCAAATCATAACCACCTAACCCCAGTAAGAATGGCCATGATTAATAAAACAATTACAGATGCTGGCAAGGATGCGGAGAAAAGCAAATGTTTCTACACTGCTGGTGGGAATGAAAACTAGTGCAGTCTCTTTGGAAAACAGTGTGGCGATTTCTAAAAGAAGTAGACATTGACCGTCCATATGATCCAGCAACCAACCCCCTTACTGGGAATATCCCCAGAGGGACTCAAGTCATTCTACAAAAGTTACCTGCACATGCATGATTATTGCAACACTATCCACAACAGCAAAAACGTGGAACCAACCGTGCTGCCCATTGAAACTGGACTGGATTTTTAAAATGTGGTACATAGACACAATGGAATATTATGCAGCCATAAAGAAGGACAAAGTGGACTTCGCAGCAACTTGGATGGATTTAGAGTCTGAAATACTCAGTAACCTATCACAGAAACAAAGAACTGAGTACCACATGTTCTCACTCATAAGTGGACCCTGCACGTTTACCATAATACTATAAGAAAGGGATTGGTACTAGCAGGAGACTGCTGGGGTAGGGGTGGAGGGGATACAACATCAAAACCAGGCAAAGCAGAGACCAAAGGGAACTCCAAACTTTACCTGTATGATGACCACATGTATACCTAATCCTGAATTGTACCCTACATCTTTAAAATAAAATAGATAAATAAATAAAAATGAGGTCTAAGGAATTCTCAGCATCCTGCTTAATATTCTTTACAGAGTCATCTCTATCATCTCATAGAAACGACTCCTCATTGCTACAATCAACTTTGCTCTATACCTGGTAATTAGGGCACTGGAAGGAATAATAAATTATATTTACATCTGCTCATATTTACATTTGTAAAACTCTAGCAGTACACATAGAATACTGACGTGGGAATGAGAACCAAGCCGATGGGTAACAGAAATGTGTGAAACTTTTTTGAATCCAACAAATATACCTGTTCAAAAATAGTTTAATATTAAACCATGTACTGAGGAAAGCTAAACTGGATATAATGACATTTGATGACAGCTTCTTTGGTCAATAAAAATGCAGATTTGGGAATACTTTTGGAATTATTTTGGTAAAGTTTTGCCAAGAGAGGTCAAAGAAGCATGTGTTTGCTGTGTCCATTTAGAAGAGTTCACATCTTTTTGACAATTTGCCTGTAGTTTATAGCTTTAACTAATTTCCTAGGCAAAATTCAGGAGAAGCAATACTTTAAAACATTCCATCTGTTATATAAAAAAATTAATGGTCTAAAAGAAAGTATCTCCCATTGCAGAATTGCTGATACATCCATTTCTCCTAATTATCTCTTTGCTCTTCAGTCTCCTTTCTCATGGAATGAATTTAAAAGGGAAACTTTGCTGCCTTAAACATTTAAAAAATTGTAATTATGAATGAGTTTGCTCTATTCCATACAATTTCTAAACTGACTTTCTTTCTAGCATTAGAGGATTACGTTCTTCAACTCTGCAAGACAAGTCAAGTTGAGGTGTAACTGAGCTTTTCTGTCCTATTTCAGTACCCAAGAGAAGGCTTGAGAGTCTGGTTAGAGTCCATCAATTGTTAGGTTAGGATCCCCCAAGAAGCAGATCTTGCCTCTAGAATCAGCATGCAGGTAATTTTTTAAAGGAAATGTTCCCCAGAAGAATGAGTCATAGGAGAAACAAGGGTGTAGTTTCTGGCAAAAGTTCCACCTCGGGTAACTCCCATTTGATCCTGCAGGAGAAGGAGCTGAGCTTTAAGACTTGCACGTGAAAGCGGTAGGCCAAGCAGCGGTGGGTAAAGCAGGCCTAGATCAGTCTGCTGAAGAAGAGCCCTGGGTCTGGTGAAAACACACTGAGAACCAAGACGTAGAAAGTGCTTGGAGAAGTGGTCAGGGAAGGAAGGTACAGAAATGTGCAAGGGAAAGAGGGAACCAAGGTGGAGCTACAACATTACCTGATGCAATTATTTATTAGCTTTTTTTTTTTTTTTTTTTTTTTTGAGTTGGAGTCTCACTCTGTCGCCCAGACTGGAGTGCAGTGGCCGCTCCCGGCCACCGCAGCCTCGACCTGCTGGGCTCCGGCGGGATTACAGGCTGAGCCACCAAGCCCGGCTATTTATTAGCTTTTAATTGCAGGCTCAGAAAGAATTTATGTGCAATGTGTGTAGAGATCCGAGGCTACTATTTTTTTTAATTGTTGCCATATCTAATATAGTCAGAATTCGTGTAGGTAATTTGAACAGATCAAATCCCAATCTTAAGTAATGTGAAAAAATCTCTCTTAGCATCTCTGTTTTTAAATATTTTATTTTTATTGACAAATAAGTGTATATAATTATGAGATACTATGTAATGTATAAATTTGTTCATTGTAGAATGAACAAGTCAGCCTAGTGAATCGCACTCCCATGCTTTTCATATCTTTGTGGTGAGAACACTTAAAATCCATTATTTCAGTAACTTTGAAACATATGATACATTATTATTAACTATAGTCATCTGCTGTGCAATTGGTCACTAGAATTTATTCCTCTTGTCTAACTGAAAATTTTTGTATTTTTGACCAACACACCCACCAACACCCCACCTTTGCCTGGCTCAGACTCTGGGAACCACCATTGTACTCTCTACTTCTATGAGTTCAAATTTTTAGATTTCACATGCAAGTGAGATCATGAGATATTTGTCTTTACGTGCCTGGCTAAGTTCACTGAGTCCAACGTCCTCTAGATCCATCTATGTTGTCACAATGACAGAACTTTGTTCTTTTTAACACTGAATAATGTTCCACTGTATACCCCACTTTTGAATCTATTTATCTGTTGGTAGACACTTGCTTTCAATTCTTGGTTACTACAAACAATGCTGCAATGAACATAAGATTGCAGGCATCTCTTCAACATACTGATTTCAATTCCCTTATATATATATAATCTCAAAGTGAGATGGCTGGATCATATCAAAATTCTATTTTTAGCTTTTTGGTGAACATATATACTGTCTTTCAAAATGGCTGTATTAATTTACAATACCATCAACAGCAAGCAAGGATTCCCTTTTCTCCATGTTCTCACCACCACTTGATATCAAGGAGATGAAAAATCTATATACTGAAAACTATAAAACATTAATAAAAGAAACTGTAGATGACATAAACAAATGGAAAACCATTTTATGTTTATTAGAAGAAATAATATTATTAAAATGTCAATATTACTCAAAGCACTACACAGATTCAATGCAATCTCTATCAAAATTCCAAGGTCACTATTCACAGAATTTTTTTAATTCTAAAATTTGTAGGGAACCATAAAAGATGCCAAATAGTCAAAGCAATCTTGGGCAAAAAAGAACAAAGCTAGAGGCATCACACTTACCAGATTCAAAATATACTACAAAGTTACAATAATCAAAACAGCATGATACAGGCATAAAAACAGATACATTGCCAATAGAATAGGATAGAGAGCCCAGAAATAGACTCATACATTTACAGCCAATTGATTTTCAACAAAGACGCCAAGAATATACATGGGGAAAAGACAGTGTCTTCAATTACTGATGTTGGGAAAACTGGTTATCCATAGGCAAAACAATGAAATTGGACCCTTATCTTACTCCTTATACAAGAACCAACTCAAAATGGATAGAAGACTTAAATGTCAGACCTGGAATTGCAAAACTACTAGAAGAAAACCAGGGGGGATACTACGCAGCATTGGCATAGGCAATGATTTCTTCCATATGACCCTAAAAGAAGAGGCAAGGAAAGCAAAATTAGACAAGTGGAATTGTCTCAAACTCAAAAGCTTCTGTAAAGAAAAGGAAACCATTAACAAAGTGAAAAGACAGCTCACAGTTTGGGAGAAAATATTTGTAAATCATCCATTGTATAAAGTGCTCACATTCAAAGTGTAAAAGGACTTCAAACTACTTAATAACAAGAAAACAAAAAACCATGTATAAAAACGACCTGAACAGACATAAAAAAAGATCAACATCACAAAACATCAAGGAAATGTAAATTAAACTACAATATCACTTCACACCTATTAGAATGACTATTGTCTCTATTTTTAATATATTTAAATAACTTGGCAACTGTATTAAATTAATAGGTATTGCACTACATAAATATTCTTCTCTGTGGCAATGTCTTTACTTAGCTGCTCTAAGAAGCCACAAAATTTTAACCTCCAATTAAATGTTTCTAAAAATGTTAGATTTGGATTACCTATTATAGAGGCAAAATTTCTGTATCTAGAGGTCCTGGGTTTTTCAACATTTAAGTGGAATAGTTCAACAATTAGTTTATGTAACAAATCCTGTGCCAGGACCATTATGGGCTTTGGAAATAAAGTGGGGAGCAAAGTCTTTTTTTATAAGGTTTGCTTTCCAAAAGGGCCAGATACACCAAAAATAAGGAAAGTAATGTGCAATATTGTTTCTGATGTTTATGTGTCTTATAAATAAAATAAAATAGTAAAACAGAAATTTACGAGAGTAAAAACATACATGAAAATAAAATTATAATGCTTAAAGAAGAAAATATAGATTATCTTTGGAACATTGATGTGAAAAAGGATTTCTTATGACTCCAAAAGCACAACCCCTAAGCAAAAATAATTGGATTTTAACAAATTAATAACAAGAATATCCAATATTGCCTTGAACCATTGAGACAGTTCAGCAGCTAATGACAGACTGGGAAAAGATATTTGTGATACCTAAAGCTGATTGAGGATTATTACATAGAATATACAAGGAATTCCTAAAAAATCAAAAAGAATTTGATCAACAGAGAAAAAAACAATAGACAAAAGGAGAAATTTGATTGCTAACAAGTATGTGAAATGACACACAGCTACACCAGTAATCAGAGAAGTGCATACTAAAACAAGAAAATATTCAAAAACATCATATCAGAATAAGGTTAAAATGAGAACACATCCAATGGCAACAAGCATGTAAAGAAATGTAACCCATCATGCCTAACAGGCAGATATGTAACTGTTACCAAAGACCAGTCTGAGAGTGTGATGCCAGACCCAAAGATAGACCAAGACAATGATCAGGCTTTGGGAATTATACCCCAGAGAAAAAAATTACACAAGTTTAGTTTTTGAGACTATGAGGAGTCAGATGCAATCTTGATATCCATACTAAGAAGAGCATAGATAAAATGTGGTGATTAAATGCCATGAAATATTCCACAGCATTAGAGCCAATTAATGCTAGTAAAACAATATAACTAGCATGAAGTGAATAAAGTTGAGAAGGATAGTAAGATTTATAGCACCATATCATTTATTTATTAAAAACATACACATACCCAATAACACCATATTGTGCAAGGACATGTTTGGATCCAAGATAAACCATCAAATACTATGGCAGCAGGGAGACGGAAGTAAGGAAACGAACAATGCTGAAAATCAAACTAAACAAATAACCTCACACAGAAAAATTGCTGCAAGGATTGAGTTTCAATTCTTATTACTAGAATTTTTTGAACAACGTTAACAGCATTTTTGCAATGTTTTATATTTACAGCGATACAAGGATCTATGCAGTAAATTAATTCATTTTACAAACTTTGGTGAGTACCTACTAAGAACCAGGCATTGTGCTGAGGGTTAAGCTTAGAAAGATAAATGACACAAGGAGCATTCAGTCTAACGGAGCACCGGGTATACATTTATTACAGGTCTGTGTCTTCAGGTGAATTTAGATCACTTATTTTTTTCACACGATGAGTGTGACATCTATTTCATTCAATGTTAACACACATTCTTCTTTTAGATTCTGAGACTCAGTGTTAATCTTTTTATTACTACCATCCTTACCATTTATTGAGAGGCCAATACATGCCAGATATACTGCTAAAAGTACAACATGCATTATCCATTAATTCTCTTAAGTAATAATATTTACTGAATATTTGCCATGGGCACTGGGGTGATACCAGACATGATTCTTTCCCCAAAAGAAAGCCTACAATTCTCGTTTATTAATTTCTTCACTTAATCTTCAATTTAAACTCCCAAGATAAGTATTATATCTATATTTTGCAAACGATCAAACTGAGGCTCACAACTTGGCCAAGATTAAACAGTGAGTGGGGCAGGATTTCGAACCATGTCATTCTGACTATAAAACTATATACTTATTCTCCCAGCTATGCTGCTGTTAAAGTTTTGTTTTTTTGTGTTTTTTTTTTTTTGAGTCAGAGTCTCACTCTGTCACCCAGGCTGGAGTGCAGTGGCACGCTCACAGTCACTGCAGCCTCGACCTGCTGGACTTAGGCGATCCTGCTGTCTCAGCCTTCCAAGTTGCTGGAACTACAGACGCATGCCACCACGCCTGGATAGTTTTGTGATTTATTGTAGAGATGAGGTCTCCCCAAGTTGCCCAGGCTGACCTCGAACCCCTGGGCTCAGGCATTCCTCTCGTCTCAGTCTCCCAAAGTACTTGGATTACAGGCTGAGCCACCGTGCCCAGCCAAGTTAAATTTTTAATTCAGTAGAAGGAGCTAACCAAGTCCAAGTTTCTGAAACAGTTTTCTCTTGGGTTCTGGTTGCCTTTCTGAAAACTTTACCAGTGTAAGCAACCAGCCACTCCCCATGTTATTCCTGCTAATTACCATTATTATATTGACTCCCAGAGGCAGTTTACAAAGAAAAAAAAAACACTGTGGTAAAGAGAAAATAACAACCTCATTCCTTATTATGAATTGCAAATATATTACTCACAAGTCTTTCTGGGTTTTGGAGTTGTCTTTTTAAAAAGATCTTACATTCATAGTAAATTGAGCACCTTCTTAGCGTATGAGAATTTTTAATCTTTAAAGCAACACTGAGTGACAGATATATTTTTCCTATTTTTCCTCATTTTATATTAAAAGAAAATTGATGTTTTAGAATATTAATGGCTAATACAAGATACCCCAGCTTGAAGTAAAGGTGTTTGGAAAAGATTGTCTGTTACACCCGCGATTTAGGTCATCTAGGGTCTCAAGAAAAAAAAAGTAAGTCTCAGGTTTCCCATAAAGACGTATATCTATTGCAAGGATGATAGTGCTTGAGACAGGAGCAGAAATCAGTTTATCAGCAGCACATCAACCCGCGTCCAGCGTCTCAACTGGTGTACCACCTCCAACGGAGAATATTTTGAAGATAACTGAGGTTGAAACAGGTAAGAAGAAATACACTATTTTTTATAAATGAATTACAGTTTTGGGAGCTTCCCCCAGTATAGCCCTCAAAAGAGCATTTTAGTCTACCACATATCTATTCAGGGTAAGTTCTGCTCCTGGAACCTTGCAATCTAAAGTTATTATAATATATGTACTAGAGGTTCCAATCTCCTCCTTTAAGAACTATTCCCTTGTTCATGATTGCCTGAAAGATCCCTGAAAATTATGTGAAAATAGTTTGGTTTTTTTTAGGTAAGTTGCTATTTAAATGCTCTGAAAGATCTTACCCTTGTTTGTTTGTTTTTTGGATAGAGGGTAATGCGTTCTATTATTTAAATATGCAGAATTTCTTGAAAAATGGCTGAAGTTGGGATTTTGCTGGCTTTTATTTTTTTAATCATTTTTTTCTAGAGATGAGGTCTCTACAAAACGCCTGACCTCAAGGAATCCTCCTATCTCAGCCTCCCAAAGTGCTGGGATTACAGGTGTGAGAAGCCGCACCCGTCTTGGTTTACCACAGTCTCTGAAACTGAAGGAATACTAGATGATTAATAGAGTTTGCTAACAAAAATAACTTATCTCAGACTCTGATAGCCTAGCACATATCCATAATTATATTATCAATATGCACAGATTATGTTATCTTCATTCAGATATGCTCCTACATAAGGAATAATACATTCAGGTTTATTATTTTACATTTTCAGAGCTTATTATCTTGATTTGGAGAAACATTTCTTCTGACTAATGCATTCTAAGTGGATTTCTCTAGAACCTACTGCAATGCAGCTTATCCTTGGCAAAGGGAAAAGTAATTCATTTTCTGACTTCAGAAATTATTTTTAAAATTGTGTCAAAAATAAATAAAAAATAAGAGAGCTATGATGTGTCATAACTTAAGGCCTTATTAGAGAGAGGTATCCCATGGAATAAACAAGTATGGGATGAATAAATTCCTCAGGCGAGCTGATTTTCATTTCTCTAAAAGTCATTCTAATTAGAAATAATGCATTGTCCTTGAACATGTTCCATATTATCACAAACAGAAATGGTGTTTTTACGTGGTATTCTTAGGCAAATCACATCTTACACTTGCTTGACTACATCAAGTAATTTTGGGGGAGTTTTTGAGCTGTGTTTTAAAATCAGGTCTCTCCTCTTTTACCTTCCTTTGTGTAGCTGCCAATTCCTAAGTAGCTTTTTTATTGCTGAGCTTAATCAAATAGGATCACACCAACCCCAGCAGTTGGGTAATGTTCTTTTTAAGAACGTTGCAGTCATGTCGTTCTCTCATGCCATTCTGTTTTCCCCCTTTCCTCCCTCCTGCTGCCTGCTTTGACAAGGTTATACTTTCTTGTCCTTCACTAAAGGATTAACCTGAGAATAAAATAAGATCAAATTTTACAGAGTTTGTTATGGTGACTATCAGGGGAAAAGAAATTAAAATCGGCTGTTTCTCCCTCTCTCCTTTAGTCTGCCTTCTCCCACATACAAAACTAGTCATTTTAAAATTTTTAGGATGCAAACAAATCCCTTACAAAACCATCACATCATCAATAGCCATTTCCTGACTTATAATTGCATATCTTTCTATACGTGCCTGGATCCATCCTGTCTCCAATAGTGGGGATGTATTTACTTGCATAGGTGCCTAACAAAATCTACCTCTCTTTGAAGACCCAAATGCCACCCCCTCACATTTAGTTCTGCTTTGTAACTGGTCTCTATTGCTTAGGGTCCCAAAAGTTTGCAAGCTTGTGAAATCAGTGTCAATATTTTGTATCTCATGTTTCTCCACAGGTACCATATTAATGTCTTGTTTGGGGTGAAACTCACTGCTAGTTTGATGGAGGTCACTGGACAGCAAATGCCAATAATTTTATAATGAATAGTGATATAGAAACCACAGTTGACTTCACAACTTTCTGTGACTGTCACAGAAATGGTAGCCAACCGGTTTCCTGGTCACCCATTTTACCACACCAGAGTTCCATTAGCTTATAGATGTGATAAGGGTTTCATGATCCTATAAAAATTTTCCTGTGCAAATCAGGACAAAGCTAATTATCAGAAGCCATTCCAAGACATAAGTGACATCAAGTGGAAGTATAGAGGTCAGTAAGTACCAGAAGTCCAAGCAAGCAGGAAAAGTGCCCACTAATAAACTAATAGCATAGGCTAAGGCAGATAAGGGGCCATGTTCAAGGCCTTAACTAAATGCAGTGGTTGTAAGGCTTCTTTTTGAAGGTCACGAAATTGTGCTACCTATCACAATTATTGTGTATTTGTGTAGGTGTGAAAATTGATTAAGAAAATATAAAATTTCACCAAAATACACCTGAAATTGAGTAAAACTTCCAAATAAATCTATACTTTAACAACGTAATGACATCTACATATGTATAATAATAAACTATAGGTACATTGTCAAGAAACATGTATTTATGCTACAGATCCTTCTCGGTGCACAATGAATCAAAAATTATATAGTCATTCTGGAAGTCAGAGACCTATCAGTTCAGAACCCCAAATTTAAGGTTCTACTAGCAGATATTGTAGACTTGAATTAAGAATCTAGATTTCAAAATCCAGACTGGATAGAAAGATGAAAGGGAGTAATCGTGACAGCATAGATTAAACTTTGATCCTATGATAGAGTATTCCTTTTTTCTCTTTAGTTTTTACTTCATGTGACATGTAGGATGTGATGGAATTGAGCCTGGAGGTGCTAAACAAAGTCAAAATAAATAAAAAGATTTGCAAGCGATCTTGCAACTACTCTTGCATGTTTTTAAATATTCTCTATAAAAACCGCTTCCACCACAAAAAGGCGAATCTTTATTTTATTTCTTTCTTCCTTTGTCAACTGTGGTATTAGTGCCTATACAATGCTAGCACATAACAAATGTTCAGAAATTAATGAATGAATAAATTAATAAGTAGGTATCAAGAGACTAAAGTTGATGTGACATTGTTTGCTACCTGGATGGGAACAACTTCTGGAAAAAGGAGAGAAATATTAAAAAGACAAACAATAGAAAGAGTGCCTGTTCTGCATGGATTCTCTCAATATGGCAGAGAATTATGACTGCATGCATAAAAACTCTGGAAAAGTTCACAGAAGAAAGTCTATCAATAAATACTCTTCAATACTCATGGTATGTCAGACTGAAACTTGAGCTTTAGAGATGACCAGCTTAATGGAAATAGTGCAAAATAGAAAATACAGAACTGGGAGAGAAAAAAAAAGATTCTAATTCCAGCTCTATCATGATCAACTGGTACTACCAAGTCATTTAACTTCTTACAATTTTGGTCTTCTCACCTGAAAAATAAGGAGTTAGATTATCCTTTTCAAAAACTGTTCCAGTTCTGAGTCTGCAAAGCTCCTTGATCCATTTTACTTCCAAACTCTGTGTCTTTATGTAAGTGCTTTGACTATTACCTTAAATAAGGTTCAAATCAAATAGCGGATATAAATAATTAGTAGCAGTGCTAATTGGGCAGCTGTTCCTAAGTATATTTTGATTAATCATCACTGGATTTCATTTTTTATACAGTACAAAAAGAAAATTCAAAGCAGGTTTTGAAAATGTACTTGAATAGATTTTTCTAGATTATTGATTACTTTATAGTAGTATTTCTCAAAGGATGGTATTCAGACCTCTGACATCAGAAGGTCCAGGGACTATGACTAAAAATGAGGCTTGCACATGATTATCTCAATAGACACAGAAAAGATATTCAATAAAATCCAGCATTCTGTCTTGATAAAACCCCTCAAACAGCTAGGCATTGAAGAAATATTTCTCAAAATAACAAGAGCCATCTATGACAATCCTTCAGACAACATCATACTTAATGTATAGAAGCTGAAAACATTCCCCTGAGAACTGGAACAAGACAAGATTGCTCTCTCCCACCCCTCCTATTTAACATAAACTGGAAGTCCTAGCCAGAGCAACAAGACAGGAAAAGAAATTAGGAATATCTAAATAGACATAAAAGTTCATACGTAAGAAGCTAAAGATGACCAAATAGTAAAAGCCATCCTTACCAAAAAGAATAAAGCTGTAGATACCACACTTGCAGACATCAAACTTTACTACAAGACAACAGTAACTACGACAGAAAGGTACTGGTACAAAAACAGACACACAGACCAATGGAACAGGACAGAGAATTCAGAAATAAAACCACAGACCTTCACCCAACTCATCTTTGGCAAAGTCAACAAAAACAACCATTGGGAAAAGGACACCATATTTAGCAAAAGATTCTAGGAAAACTGACTAATCACATGCAGAAGAATGAGCCTGAACCCCTACCTCTATTTCATATACAGAAAATAACTCAAAATGAATTAAAGACGTAAATGTGGTACTTCACCTGTAAGAATCTTGGAAGAAAACATAGGGAGCACTCTCCTGGACATTGGTCTAGGCAATGAATTCATGGCAAAGTCCTCAAAACAAATGCAGCAAAAGCTAAAATTGACAGGTAGGGCTTTATCAAGCTAAAAAGTTTATACATAGCAAAAGAGACCATCAAGAGAGTAAAAATACAACCCACAGAATAGGAAAAAAATATTTGTAAGCTATGCATCTGACAAAGGCCTAACATTCAGGACCTACAAGGAACTCAAACGAATAGAAGGATAAAAAAGAATAACAATCCTGTTAAAAATTGGGAAATGGACATGAACAGACACTTCTGAAAGGAAAACATACATACAGCTGACAAATATATAAAAAAAACTTAGTTTCACTAATCATCAGAGAGATGTAAATCAAAACTACAATGAGATACCACCTTATACTGCTCAGATGGCTTTTGATAAAGGGGGGAAAAAGTGTTGGTGAGGCTATGGAGAAAAGGTAATGCTTCTACACTGTTGGTAGAAATGTAAGCTAGCTCAACCTTTATGGAGGCAGTGTAGAAACTTCTCAAAAAAAATAAAAATTGAGGTACCATTTGACCTAACAATTCCACTTCTGGGAATACACCCAGAGAAACATAAATTGCTCTACCAAAAAGATACCTGCACCATATGTTTACTGCAGCAATATTCCCAATAACAAAAATATGGAACCAACACAGATGTCCATTGAAAGTAGACTTGATAAAGAAAATGTGATACACATACTTGCTGGAATACCATGCAACCATAAAAAAAAAAATCATATCCTTTGCAGTTGGAGACCATCTTTCTAAGTAAACAATCACAAAAAAAAAAACACTAAATATTGCACATTTTCACTCATAAGTGAGCACTGAACATTGGGAACATGGGCACAAAATTAGGAAAAACAGATGGAGAGAGGAATGGAGGAGAGGATAAAAGCACACAACCACCCATTGGGTACCATGTCTACTACTAGGTGGGGAGAGAGCTTACTAGAAGCCCAAACCGATCTTCACACGATTTGCCTATGTAGCGAATCCTCACTTGTATCCTACAACTCTAAAATTAATTAATTAAAAAATAAAATGGGGGTTTCTAGACCCTATCTGCCATCTTTCAAGTCAATACCTTGAGAGATTACATCTAGGAATAGGAATTTTTTTTTTCAACTAAAAATGTCAGCACTTTATTGACCAAGCTTTTGCTGGATTCATAATCACTGTGCATGAGTTGTGATTTCTCCTTTCAGGGACTATGGGAGTATAGTGACTACTATTCAGGAAAACTTGGTTTGTTTTTTCTTTTTTTTGAGTTGGAGTCTCACTCTGTCACCCAGACTGGAGTGCAATGGCCTCTCCCGGCCACCGCAGCCTCGACCCGCTGGGCTCCGGCGATCCTTCCACCTCAGCCTTCCGAGTAGCTGGAGCTACAGGCGCGCGCTACCACACCCGACTAATTTTTGATTTGTTGTAGAGATGAGGTCTCATCAAGTTGCCCAGGCGGGTCTCGAACCTGCGGGCTCTGGCAATCCACTCACCTCCTCCTCCCAAAGTGCTGGGATTACAGGCCGAGCCACCGAGCCCGTCCTGGTTTGAGTTTTCATTCTCCCATTTCAAATGTTACTCCATTTTTAAGATACTTGCAGTTTTCTCATTCTGTGATGTAGTCCCATATAAGAAGTATTTCCTGGCTGGCTTTTTTTTTTTTTTTTTTTTTTAACTTTAAAGATGTGGGGTACAATTCAAGGTTAGGTATACAAACGTTGATTTTAAAAAATTTGACTTAAAGCAATGGTATTTTTTAACCGTCTTCGTAGTCATGGGTTACAGGCTGACAGTTTCTTATGCCCACTGCACAGAAAAGCCACGGCAGTTGTTGACATAGAAAAGACAGCTTAATAAATGCAAGGTGACTTAGCAGGAGGATGGTAGATATTTCTCAAGTTCACGTCCCCAAGAATTTTAGGCTAGGGTTTTTTAAGGACCAGTTTGGCAGGGAGCAACCTAGGGAATGGGTACTGCCGTTGGCTAACAAGGAATCCCAGGGGTTTTGAAACAGTCCTCATGCACAGCCATTTTCTGGGTGGGAGTCTTAGGACTGGCAGAGTTACCTCCTTGGTTACATGTCCCGACTCTGGATGGGCTCATGGGTCCATCAGATTGAAAAGTCTGGGCCGGGCTCGGTGGCTCAGCCTGTAATCCCACGCCTTTGGGAGGCTGAGGTGAGTGGATGGCCTGAGCCCGCCGGGTCCGAGACCTGCCTGGGCAGCAAGACCTCGTCTCTGCAATAAATCAAAAAATCAGCCAGGTGTGGGAGCGCGCGCCTGTAATTCCGGCTACTCGGAAGGCTGAGGAGGAAGGATCGCCAGAGCCAGCAGGTGGAGGCTGCGGTGGCTGGGAGCGGCCATTGCACTCCAGTCTGGGCAACAGAGTGAGACTCCAACTCCAAAAAAAAAAAAAAAAAGTCTGAAAAATATATCAAAAACCATCTTTAGATTTTGTAATAGAGTGGTTACCTATAAAGCATAAAGCATATTCCACAACCATGGGTTACTGACCCCTGATAAGTAAGCCATTATAGAAATAGGTTGGTAAAAGGATACACAGGAGGTGGGATCCCTGGAGATTAGAGCTGCTCATGTCATTTGGCTGGTCAAACTTCAGGATGCCATCAAGGAGATCTGTGCAACCTTAGATTCATTGTTCAAGAGAAAATATGTTTATCGACCCCCTGAACAGTTTTCCCTTCCCAAGGGATCGGGATATGAAGACAGCCAATTGCTCTCTATTGAAGTGGCTATGCAAACAGTCATGCATGAGAGAGAGCAAACTTAGAAACAACAGATTTGTTCATCTCTAACCATAGAGCTAAGGTCTCTTTCACAGCTCTTACCTGGCTGCCCTATATTAATTTTATATAGACAGTTTCATGTGGGCATTTACAGGCCAGAGGGGGACAAAATAGCTAGCAAAGTAGAGAAACAAATCATACAAAACATGACTTTAAAATACATCTCACTTAGCCTGGTTTAAGGTGGATTTTTTTCAAAGATGAAGTGTAAAATGGAATCTAATATCATCTCCAGCTAAATATTCCCTAATTTTTGTCACAAATGTTTAAGAGTCGCTATTTTTTAGAAGATTTTTAAAAGCCGATTAACATGCCTACCTTCAGAGAAGAGGGAGAAATAGTTTAGGCAAAACTAAAATTAATCTCTTGCTGTCTTTTTTTTTTTTTTTGAGTTGGAGTCTCACTCTGTCACCCAGACTGGAGTGCAGTGGCCGCTCCCGGCCACCGCAGCCTCGACCTGCTGGGCTCCGGCGATCCTTCCACCTCAGCCTTCTGAGTAGCCGGAATTACAGACATGCGCTATCACGCCCGGCTGATTTTTTGATTTATTGTAGAGATGAGGTCTTGCTGCCCAGGCGGGTCACGAATGCTGTCTTGTTTTAAATAATATCCTGCCATTTCCCACACATTTTTATCTTTCCTAGCATATTTTCATTATTTTTTTAATCAAGCAGGTTATAAATTATACATGAGAAGTCTGTTGAAATTATACATGAGAGTCTCACCTTTTACTCCATAAGGAAACTTTCTGAGAAGTACAGGGGTCATGGCCATTGGCCCCCTAAAACATTACTGAAAAATCACTGGCACAGGTAGATTCATTAATAAAGAAAAGATATACAAATGTGCTTAATGTGTACACACAGGAGCCTTCAGAATGAAGACCTGACTACTGAGGACCATATCTGATTCTTTTTCCTCTTACCCAAATTCCTTAAGTAAAAGGCCTGGGAAGTCACTACCTGATCAGGACTCACCAGAAAGGATTTATTACCCCATTGCCCTATTTCCTAAAGCTTGCTTTCCAACTTGACTCTGGCATAGCATAACAAAAATGTTAGACCTGTGAGAATTATTAGATTAGTGGGCTGGTGTGCTGAGTTGGTGCCATGAGCAAGATTCAATGAATTGTACATACATTAGATTGGAAAATATAATTTATTTAGAAAATAGATGAGAGAGAGAGAGAGAGAGAGAGAGAGAGAGAGAAGATTTGCCTCTCCAAGGTTAGGGAGAGGAGCAAAGTGTAGGGAAAAGCATGATCAGGCCAGAGCTTAACAAACGCATGGCCATGGCTGTTAGAGACTGTATGCTTTTTAAACCTTTCCTTTAATAGGGGCAACTCATTAAGGTGATTGGGTGGTGTGGTCTGTTTTACATCATTCTGAAGGGGGCAAGTAGCACAGGAACTATTGCCATGGTGAGGATGGAGGTCTGTCTGTGTCATGTAGGTCAGGGTGGGCTGCTTTATGGCTGGAAGACAAATACTTGGAATAGCAAAATAATCGTACCCGGGGAGGTTACAAGACAATTATCAATAGCTACCTCTGAGAAACCAATTCTGACCTTTGCTAGTTAGATGACAAGTTAGGTAAGACAGCCTGACAGAGCTGAGCAGTGTTAAAATGGCTGCTCTTTGACTATACCAACTCCATCTTTTGTCCTTTTAATAACAAATAAAGAAGGTTTGTGGCCCTCAAAACCATCTCTCATAGATCCCCTGACTCCTGGGAGCCTTGTAAGGTACTTACCTATCCTCCCTGAAGTCTGCCACTTATATGGCTTCAACTACATATCAGCACACCTAGAGTTTTCCACAACCTATCTTAACAAAACATCTCCTCTACTGATTTCCCAGTTCCTTAGAGAGAAATTGCAAATCACCAGAGAAGAAATCTTTGAATCTGCCTATGACCTGGAAGTTCCCACTTGGAAATGTCCCTCTTTCCTGTGCCAAACCAATGAAAATATCACATGTATTGATGTGTAATTTTTTTAAACTTCTGCCATCCTCAAATATATATAAACAAGCCACTCAGCCACAGTGGACCCATGTTTCAGGACCTTCTGAGAATGGGTTTAGGCTTAAGGCTTCAAGTTTGACTCAAGAATAAGCCATCTAAAATATTTTACAGAGTTTGGCATCTCTATTATGGAAACATAAATACCATCTGGAGGTTACGGAAAGAATGGGGCTTAGATTCTGTTAAAACAGGTTATGTGAGTGGGGAGAAGAGGAATACTATGAAGGGGCAACAAATGGGGCAATAAATGATTGCTAGGGAGAAACATTGGGGAAAAGAGATTAAAATTTGCAAAAGTTTTTTGGTGGGGGGAACTTTAAATAATTCTTGGATTACTCAGGTGTGGTCACACCTTAGGCTTCTTTTCTGCAACAAATAACGAGATAACAGAGAGGGGAACAGGTACACTAGCCACCAACTAGCCCTCATCAAGGTGGCTGGTTGCTCTTTGAGCCTGGTCACATCACTGGCTTGGCCTTGCCAGGCATAAGCAGGCCCCAGGTACCCATACACTGTCCCGAGGGTTCTCGCTTCTTCAGGAAAGACAGTGGGAGAAGGGGGTAAGAGAGACTTTGAGGCTTCTTCAGTTCAGCATATCAAAATGCCATATTTTGGAGTATCCGTTTCTGAGCCCTAACAAAAACAAAAGTTCTGTTTTGAAACAAACTCTCTGGGAGCTGGTGATGAATGCTCATGAAAGAGTGGATTTTTCATTTTGTTTCTAGTAGGGTTTACATTTATTTTATTTCTTCTAGTGAGTGAATAAAGGAAGACATATATCATAAGGAATTTCTTCATATTATCTAGATTATATTTTTGTTTGGAACTGTTTACTTTGGGGATAATATATTGTTCATTATGTTTCTCTTACAGAAATATGTTATTAATGAATACACTAGAATGCAAAATAAAATGCTCCTTGGTACATGGTCTGGGTTGTATGCATTACTGCTGTGTGCGCCTGTGCAAATAGTTCTCTAATTCTGAGAATTGTGCTGCCTTGCCCTCTTCAAGTTAGGTATGGCCCTTCGACCTGATCTGGCCCATGGAAAGTGAGTAAACAGGAAGTGTCATTTCTGGGTGGCAAGACTTAGCTGCTGATGATTGTTGTTGGGCCACTGGCAGAGCGCATGTTGGGAGGAAGATATCTCCCTTGAGAGATACAATCTGGGAACTTATTTTTAGGTCACATAGCTGTTTTCAGCCCCTTTAATTAGTTACCAATTTCTCCTCCAATACCTGTTTTTCATTGTTAGCCTTGATTCTCCCAGAAAACAGGGGATGATATTATTTTTTTTTAATCTATCTGCTTCACAAACATCTCCAGAATGAAACTCTATCTGCTGTCATCTCGAGTCATTCATCCTATACTTGGAGTTTAGTCCAAGTGTATTTTAAGTGGTCCCTTTCATTCGGCATTCTCATCTATGTGTGCTTAATGTCGTAGAAGCTTCTCAGGGTCATGGCACCTCATTAATTTCATGTATTAGTCTGCAATAGCATAGTTAACTTAAAAAATAGTTTCGCTTCCTAAAAGTATTTTTAAAAAGATTATTTCACTGAAAATGGCAGTAAACTTGGTTTCTTATCCCAGGACTTTGCCCCTCACTCATTCCTGTCTCTTTAAGTATCTCCAGGATCTTGTGAACCCTACTCCCCAAACACATGACTATCAAAATGTTTCAAAAATTAAAACCAACCTCAGAATTATACTCATATAGCATATTTTTGTTATTATTTTAGCATATATTGAGATAGTGAATGTATACAAAATATTATATGTAAAGCATAAAGAAAAAAAGATTCATTCAGGTCCCTGCATATAATTCTCAATCACTTGTTCATCCATGAAAATTATCCCACTGTACATTATTCCACTGTATAAATACACACATATTTATTTGAGGGTTAATTAGCATTTGGGTTTATTCAGTTTTATTTCAGTTTTGTTAATGGTAGATGATGTTTATATTTATTGACCTTTGATTTTATTTAGATTAAGGTCACAATTTTTAAATAATAGTAGATGATACTTATCTGAACAGTCCCCTACATATACTTTAAAATCAAAGACAATTGCAATAAATCATACAAACAATGCTAATAAATTTAGTTTGAAAAATCTGGCTTGCTTGTGGTAAGTCATTGCAGAAGTTAATTGGTGAAGAATATTTTATGGATGCATACAGTATCTAAGAGCTCTGAGTGTTTCCATAAATTATCATTAAAAATAGAGATACTTTGGGATAAGGAAGAGAGGAAAATGACTTTTCAGCATTTCCCAGAGAAAAAAGATGAATAGTCACTTTAGAATGGGAAGCATTGGGGAACTAGAGCTCATGAAAGTATGAATTGGCCTGAATGCAGAAATAAACAAAAAGTAAAGCCCCTTCCTGAACCAGCTGGAATAGAGGCCAGTGTGTAAATAACAACCTTGAAGAAAAGGATGAGTGATATTCCCAGTGTCTGGTAGAAAGCACCAGGATAGAAAATTCCAAGTACACAGAAAACCAATCAGCCTTGAATCAGAAAAGTTTTAAGAACTACAAATATATTTTTGTTCTTTCAAAGGAGGAAGGTATAACATTACAGATAATAATAACTGGCACCTTTGACAACAATTCACTGTAAATTCATTGCTTTGTTCTGCAAAACACCTTGAAATGTTTATATATGGAAATTAGTAGGAGTAGGAGATAACTAACCAAGGCTAAGAGAAGGATGGTAACTGTAGAATATGGAAGGGAGACAGATTATCTAAGGTGCTACGTGGGAAGAGAATGAAAATTGGATTAGAAGAGCAATTAAAAGCATATTGAAAAACAGAACTGAAAATACTGGTAAGAATTGAAAATTCTTACCAGTAATACTGGTAGATTGGATGGACTTCCGGCAAAATGGCGATGAGGCAGCTTGGTCCATGAGACCCTCCGCAAAAGAGAACACCCACAGGGACACTCGCTCTCTCCTGAGGCCTGTTCTTCACATACTGCTCGACCACTACCTCAACCTTGGCCACTGCCGCTGCTGGCGCCACCATCGCCGCAGCTCCTGCCCGAGGCTAACTCATGGTTCCTGGACCCATGAAACTCCCCCAAGCACCATACTACTGAAGCCACCACAGCCGCTGCCACTACTGCACCCCCCCCCCCCCCCCCCCCCCCCTCC
>NW_007070535.1:291599-304718 GCF_000164805.1 Carlito syrichta
TGCACTGCTGAAGCGGTGGCTACCACCGCCACCACCATTGCCTGCTTCCTCCCACCCTGGGTGGCCCTCAGCTCCAGCCCCCATGGAGTTCCCCGGGCCCCCTGCCTGCTACACCATTCCATCCAGCCCAGCATGTGTAGCCCAGTGCTATGCTGGTCTGCATCGCCTGGTAGTCTTGCATTCTACCTTCCCAGTTCAGCCGTGGGGCAGTAGAAAAAGAGATCAGCTGGAGCCATGAGACCAGCTTCACCCAGCTCGACCCATCCCCCAGCTTGGGATCCAAGGTAACAACATCAAAATGGGAGGGACAGAAGTCCCTCCCCCATGCTAAATAAAAACAGACCAGATCTGAGTGACAGATTTGGCAGGCAACCCAGATCAGATCCACCCTCCACAGCAGGCCAGAGGCAACTGACCCTAACTGTGAGCCACTACACCAGCCTGCAATGAGAGCTAGAAATCAGAGCTGAAAGGACACTGGACTTAAAGGAAATGTCTCAGAGTGTGCTTGGTTCCTTTGCTTAATTTTTTTAATTCTTTGTCTGTTTGTCTTAATCATCTTTTTTACCCTCTTCTTTCTCTTACTGCTGTCAATAACATTTTCATACTTGCTTTGGTTCTGTTAGTTTACTGACTTTATTTATTTCATTTTATTTTTTCCTCTTTGGACCTCATGTTTGTATAGGGGAATAGCACACTAATAAGGAGGTTGGTTGGCTTGTATATCTGTATGATTGTATGTTTTTGATTTTTGTTTGTTTGTTGGCTTGTTTTTTTTTTTAACTCGTATCTGTCTTTGTGTCTCTTTTCATTTGTTTGTCAGTACGATTTGTCTGTTTTCCCTCTTCTCTCTCTCCACCTTCCTCTTTCCCTCACTCCCAGATTTATTCTTTTCCCTTTTTTACCTCATTTTGCTTTCAGGGAGTAAACCTATGACCCCACTGCATGGAAAGACTGCAAGGCAATGGGAAGTGAGTTCCAGATTATACACACACCTGTCAGTGGATACTGGGATCTGCAGACAGCTCCCCCTTCAATTAAATCTCAAAACTGCAAAAAGGATAGCCCCCAACCTACAGCCCAACTTCAGAATTCAGCAAAGTCAGAGGACATATATAAGGAAGAATAGCAGATTGAACAAACAGAAGTAAAAGCAACCCCTCCACCCCTGAACAACAGAATTAAAGAAGACAGGGGGAAAAAAAGGAAAAAGTGGGGAGGAAAATCTACACAAATGAAGAAAAAACAAAAGAATAATATAGGTCTCACACAGACCCCTGGAAGGTCAGACAGTGAGAAAACAGACTTCGAAACGCAAACAATAAAGAGCCCCCAGAATGACTGGTCACATATGACAAATTGGTCACATATGACATTAAGACATTAATAGAGAAAATAAAAACAATTGAGGAGAAACAAGAGGAATATAGGAAGGTGTTGATAACTGAAATAACAGCAGTAAAGAATACTGTGATTGAAATAAATAACAAACTAATAAGAACAGAAAGCAGAATTAGCCAAGCAGAAGAATCTCACAGCTTGAAGACCAAAATATAGAACTAACCCAAACTATCAAAAACATAGAAAAGAAGCTAAAAAAGACAGAACAAAAACTTCAAGAGATGAACGATTACTTAAAGAGACTGAACTAAGATTAACTGGACTTCCTGAGGCAGAAAGAAAGACAGAGACTACCCCGGAACAAACATTCCACAAAATTATTCAAGAAAACTTCCATCATCTCATCAGTGATGCAAAAATTCAAACACAAGAGATTCAGAGAACCCCTGCAAGACAACAAAGGAGAAGACCAACTCCCAGACACATAATAATTTGCCTAAACAAAGTAGTACAAAAGAAAAATTCCTAAAGGCAGCAAGGGAAAAAGGTCAGAATACCTACCAGGGAAGAACAATTAGAAAAGAAGCAGATTTATCTACAGAAACACTTAAGGTTAGGAGAGCTTGGAGCCCCATCTTCAAAGTTCTCAAAGATAAACAATTTCAACCAAGAATAACCTACCCAGATAAACTAAGCTTCATCAGTGAGGGAGAATTTAAATCTTTCCTAGGCATCCAATCTCTAAGAAATCATGCTGCCTCCAGACCATCTCTACAAGAAACACTTAAGAAAGTATTAAACACAGAAGAAAAGGAGAAAAGAATGACAATGTTCTTCAAAAGAGTACAGGAAAAAGATGAAAAACACACATGAATCAAGCAAAAACCAAAAGAAAGACAACAAACAAACAGGAACAACAGCTCTGTAAGAACCTCATGAAAGGGATAAACTCCCACATTTCAATAGTTAGCCTGAAGGTGAATGGACTAAATATACCACTGAAAAGACACAGAATGGTGGACTGGATAAGAAACCATGACCCTATTATTTGCTGCATCCAAGAGACTCATCTCACTACAAGGGATGCACAAAGTTAAAGGATGGAAAATGAGTTTCCAGGCAAATAGATCACAAAAGAGGGCAGGAGTTGCAATCTTAATATCAGACAAAACAACCTTTACTATCAAAAATTTAAAAAGATGCAAAAGAACTCTACATAATGATGAAAGTTTCAATTCATCAACAAGAAATATCCATCCTAAACATACATGCACCCTACACAGGAGCACCAGCATTTATAAAGCAACTGATAAATAAACTAAAAAAAGATATTGACTCTAACACTATTATAGTAGGGGATTTGAATACCCCACTGACAGCCCTAGATAGATCATTGAGGCAAAAAATCAACAAGGAGATCCAGAACCTAAACTTGACACTTGAACAAATGGACTTAGTACATACTTACAGATTATTCTACCCAACAACCACAGAATATACATTCTACTCATCACCACATGGAACATACTCAAAGATCAATCACATTCTTGGCCATAAATCAAGCATAAACAAATTCCATAAGGTTAAAATCTTGCCATGCACATTCTCAGACCACAGTGGAATAAAAATAAATATCAAAACAAACAACATTTCCCCAAAGCCCACAAAGACATGGACTCTAAGAGCATGATGCTGAACAACGACTGGATCAACACTGAAATCAAAGAAGAAATTGAAAGATTCCTGGAAACAAGTGAAAATGAAGAAAAATTTTACCAAAACCTCTGGGATGCCATGAAATCAGTTCTAAGAGGGGAATTATATCTCTACAAGCACACATCAAAAAAATGGAAAGATCACAAGTGGAGAGCCTAACAAATCACCTAAGGGAAATGGAAAGAGAAGACCACCAAAACCCCAACTTTAGCAGAAGAATCCAAATCACAAAAAAAAAACCCCAAATACAGGACATAGAAGACAAAAATATCAGAGAAAACATCAACAACACAGAAAGCTGTTTCTTTGAAAGAATAAACAAGATTGTTGGGACCCTAGACAGAATGACCAAGAAAAAGAGAGGAAAAGCCCAAATAAATACAATCAGAAATACAAAAGATCAAATCAGAAATGACCCTGAAGAAATACAAAAGATTATCAGAGATTACTATGTACACCTACATGAAAACAAACTTGATTGCCTAGATGAGGAGGACTTTCTGACATCACACAACCTCCCCAGGTTAAAACAAGAAGACATTGAGACACTAAATAGACCAATAACAACCCAGGAAATTGACTCTGTCACACAAAAACTACCTACCAAAAGAAGCCCTGGACCAGATGACTTTCCAGCAGAATTCTACAAAATGTACAAGAGGGAGTTGATACCACTCCTATTGAAGTATTACAGGCAATTGAGAAAGATGGAATTCTCCCTGAATCATTTTATGAAGCTAAAATTGCACTGATACCCAAACTGGGTAAAGTTCCAACAAAGAAAGAACTACAGGCCAATATCCCTTATGAACATAGATGCAAAAATCCTCAACAAAATTCTAGCAAATCAGATCCAAAAACACATCTCAAAAATCATCTACCATGACTAAGCACACTTCATACCCAGGATGCAGGGTTGGTTCAACATTCACAAGATCATAAATGTCATTAAATACATCAACAGATGTAAAAACAAGAACCACATGATTATATCATTCGATGCAGAAAAAGCTTTTGATAAAATTCAGCATCCCTTCTTGATAAAAATCCTCAAATGCCTAGGTATAGAAGGAGCATAACTCAAAATAGTAAGTGCTATCTCTGACAAACCCACTGCTAACATATTGCTAAATGGACAGAAACTAGAATCATTTCCCCTGAAAACTGGAATAAAACAAGGCTGCCCTCTCTCACTCTTCTTGTTCATTATTGTACTGGAAGTCCTAGCTCAGGCAATTAGACAAGAGAAGGAAATCAGGGGTATCCAAACATGAAAAGAGGAAGTCAAGTTATCCCTCTTTGCTGATGATATGATATGAAACCTTGAAAATCCAAGAGAATTTGTCAAAAACCTGCTTGCACTGATAAAGGACTTTGGCAAAGTCTCAGGATATAAAATAAATGTGCAAAAGACAGTTGCATTCCTATACACCAACAATAAGCAAGAAGAGATCCAAATGAAAAGCACTGCTCCATTCACAACATCCACCAAAAATATAAAATACCTCGGCATCTACCTAACCAAAGAAGTGAAAGACCTTATCAATGAGAATTACAAAGCACTGCTCAAAGAAATTCAAGAAGACACAAAAATGGAAAAATATTCCATGCTCATAGATAGGAAGAATCAACATTGTTAAGATGTCCATCCTACCAAAGGCAATCTACAGATTCAATGCAATACCCATTAAGTTACCAAGATCATTCTTCTCAGACCTGGAAATGACAATACAGAAATTCATATGGAAGCATAAACGACCACGGATAGCTAAAACAATCCCTAGCAAAAGAAACAAAGCAGGAGGTATCACACTTCCAGACTTCAAACTTTACTATAAGGCTACAGTAATCAAAACAGCCTGGTATATGTACAAGAAGACACATAGACCAATGAAACAGGATAGAGATTCCGGAAGCAAAGTCTCAATGCCTCAACCAACTCATCTTTGACAAAGCCTCCAACAACAACCACTGGGGAGAGGAGAACCTATTCAGTAAATGGTGCTGGGAAAACTGGCTGACCACATGCAGAAGATTGAAACAGGACCCCTACCTATCACCATCACAAAAATTAACTGTAAATGGATCAAAGACCTAAATGTAAAACCTCAAACTATAAGAATCTTATAAAATGCAGGAGACATCCTTATGGAAATTGGAACTGGCAACCAATTCCTATTCAGAAACCTAAAGGCCAATCCCTTAAGAAAGCAGATAGACAAATGGGACCTCATCAAATTAACGAACTTCTGCAAAGCAAAAGAAATCATCAAGAGAGCAGGGAGACAGCCCACAGAATGGGGAAAAAATATTTGCCAACTATTTATCTGACAAAGGCGTAACATGTAGGATCTACAAGGAACTCCAACGCGCCGAAAGGAAAAAACAAATAGCTCCTTTAAAAAGTGGGCAAAAGACACGAATAGACACTTCTCAAAAGAAGATATACAGGCAGCCAACAGACACAAGAAAAATTGCTCAGCCTCACTCATCATCAGAGAAATGCAAATCAAAACCACATTAAGATACCACCTAACCCCTGTAAAAATGGCCAACATTAATCAAATAAACAACAGGTGCTAGCAAGGATGCAGAGAAAACAGAACGCTTCTACACTGCTAGTGGGAATGCAAACTAGTACAACCTCTTTGGATACAGTGTGACAATTTCTGACAGAACTAGAAACTGACCTTCCATATGACCCAGCAATTACCCTTTTGGGAATGTACCCATGGGCACTCAAATCATTCTACAAAAATGATACCTGCACACGTATGTTTGTTGCAGCTCTAATCACAATAGCAAAAACATGGAACCACCATGTTGCCCATCTAAGCTGAAATGGGTAAAGAAAATGTGGTACATATGCACAATGGAATATTATGCAGCCATAAAGAAGGACAAATCTATGGACTTTGCAGCAACTTGGATGCAGTTGGAGTCAATCATACTCAGTGACTTATCACAGAAACAAAGAACTGAGTTCCATATGTTCTCACTCATAAACGGACCTTGGACAATTATAATGCTATAAGAAAGCAATTGACAGTAGTGGGAAACTGTCAGGGGAGGGGGGTGGGATTGGCAGTTGAAGGAAACTGCTAGGGGAGGGAGGGGCATATCTCATTAACAAGGGTACCTGCATGATCAATGTTTATATACCTAGCCCTGAAATGTACCCCACATCTTTATAATAAAAATAAAAGAATTTTTAGATTAGATGCTGCCAACTTCTCTCATACTTTCCATATAAAACTCTTCATAAAGGTCTGCATTGCTTTCATAGTTTTTCTATGAAATGGATCTTTAGCAAGAACCTATGAGTTATTGAGCTATTAGTCTCAGCCCACCTAGTACTATACAGATCACACATAACAATAGAGGAAGAAACACAGGATCTTGAAACAGTAAACTCATGGAATCTGGAGACTACCAATTCCCTAGGTCATGGAATTTTGATTTTATCACAAGCATACTTAGATTTCTTTGGGCAGGATAGCTCCAACTGACATCTGGTATATATGGAGACATGTAAATATATACACAAAAGCTATATGTAAGGCACAAAGAATGAGGATTGAGGATACAAAGCCATATGCATGACTACCAAGTTCAACAAGCAAATTGTCACAAATTCCTTTGAAGTCCCTTGAGTAACACTCCCTGGTCTTATCCACTTACCTCTTTTAGAGATAAATAGCATTCTGAATTGGGGATTTGTCATCCCCTATTTTTATTTATAATGTCACTAGCTATATCAGTGCTGTTATAATTTGGGGTGTTTTTGAACCTATGTGCTTTTGAACTTTATATAAATAAAAATATTCAAAGTGTTCATGCATAACTTGTTATCCCACCCAATATTATAATCAAGATTCATCTCCCCCCTTTTCACTACTGCATTTGACTATTCAAAAAAAAAATTTGTTCAGGTCCCTGCATATAGTTAGATAACAGGTATTAATCTACATCCCTATAGAAATGGTAATATTTTTACTCAAAAAAGGGATTTATGATGCTTTTTCATTGTTTAAAAAAAGCCAAATACAAATTAAATACATTTAAGAAATGAAAGTTTCTCATCAAACCTCTTCTTCCCCCATCTCAGGTCCATCTCCAGAGGTATTAGCTGCTATTTATTTGATCCGTTTTCTTCTGGAGCATTATTTTTTTCCATTCCCATACATACTGTATTCTGTAGACTTTTTAATATGAAACTCTCCTGTTTTCTTATACAATCTTTGAACCAAAAGCTTATAAATTTGAAACTGTTCTTTCTGTATTAGGAGGTGTCAGAGCCAAATAGGGCAGCCTCTTCTTGGTAGTGACCCTAAATTGGACTGCCGGATGTATCCGAGGATGATGAATTTCTTTCCATATTCTGAATAGAGTAACTTTTGTTGTTGCCACTTAGTGGAGTATTGTCACACTATAAACCATTTCTAATAGAATGGTCCTGCAAAGACAGCTAGGAACTTTTCGACTCCTCTCCTCACTTGGATAGAATCCTGTTTCCAAGTGTTAACTCTGGACGGAGTACTGTGCCTTCTACTTATCCTTGAGGCAGCTATCTACCTTCTCAAATAGCATCTTAGGAAACATTCCATTGCCTCTATTCTCCTATTTGAAATCAAGTTATCTAGTTTTAGAACAGTGTCACCAAACTATTTTGCCTATAATTTCCTTCTGTATACGCAGAAGAACATGTCATGAAACCTGTATAAATGCATTCAAAACATTGTCCTTTTCAATAATTATAAAATAAAAATTCTAATCAAAAGCTTTGTGTCAGGGTCCAATAATAAGTATTTAATTTGTATTACAGATCCACAAAATAATTGGTCTTATTAGAGTTGGTAACAACTTAGATTTAATGAAATATGGTATTTTCAGCTTTAATTGTCTCTAGGGATCAGGCATTTAAGTCAGCTTTCTACAATAAAATGTACCTATATGAGACCTTGTGTCCAATCTCACCTTTGTGAATAAACAGGTTTCTATTTTTGGTGGCACACATAGTGGTTGATATGACATTTTTCAGGGATTGGTTGCAGCTTTTGTCTGGATTGGTTTGCACAGTGGTTCAGAAACTGTCCTGGAAGCTTGGTTCTAATCTGTTTCTTCGGCAACCCAATGATACCGTGAACTCTCTAACATCCCCAAACAAATTATTTTTATGTAGAGACTAACCTGAGTGGATTTTGCTATTTGCAACTAAGAACATTTACTAATACATACACTATATGTATGTATTAACAGGTATTATATGTATGTATTAACAGGTATTATATGTATGTATTAACAGAATGCAGTCTGCAATACAATTTTTGGAGAAAAAATTCACAGTACATCAATGATTCTGGGACCTGACATTTTTTTAGGATGAAAGTTATTTTTGAGTTCCACTTCATGACATATATGAAATAAATTTTAGGTGATTAAATTTCTAAATGTTAAAATAAAATTAAAATAAATATATGAATAGCAACTGGCATTTGTGAGGGTGCAGAGAATCATGTATTTGGTGGGGATATCAATGGGCACAATCTTACTTTTCTAAGCTTTTAGTATTATTTACCAAAATAGTAATTATGCAACTCTGCAGCAATAACTTTACTTCTAAGAATCCTACTGGAATACAGTACATATTTGCAAAGATTTATTTGTAGAAGTATTTATGAAATAATGGTTTATTGTAGAGAGTAGATTGAGCCCATCTATACAACCTATAATAAGAGAACTGATAAATAAATAATGATATGCCCATGTAATAAAATATTCTGCGAAAGAATGAGGTGGCTCACTAGGTAATAAGCCTTATGGTCATACATGATGTGTTTGAGAATATGTACACACTGAGAATGGTCATCCATAATGTGGATGGTCATCCATAATGTGTTTGAGAATATGTGCACACTAAGAATGTCTGCATACACTAATATCTTTTTTTACAATTCAGGGTTAGATATGTAAGTGATCATTGTACAGGTAAAATTTGGGCCTTCCTTTGGTCCTCACACACTAATATCTTGACTGACACCCAATTGTGATTATTCTTGGGGAAAAAGAGACAGTTAGGAAGTGGATGAAGGTTGTAGTATTTTCTTCCATGTTGCTGAAATTTATTACCATGGAGATTATTGCTTTTACAATTTAAAAAGTAATGAAGTTTGAGAAAGAGAAAGGACTCTTTCAAGGCTACATGAATATTTTTCTGCTTCTGCATCTAATAAAGTACAGTAAGTCTTTCTTCTACAACTTTTTTTTTTGGAGTCAGAGCCTCACTCTGTATTCCCAGCTGAAGTGTAGCATCAACAGTCACGACTCATCATTGTCTCGACTTCCTAGACTCAGGTGATCTTTCCTCATCAATCTCCATATAGCTGGGACTACAGTGTGTACCACCATGCCCAACTGATTTTTTTTGTAGAGATTAGGTTGAAGTTTTGCTATGCTGCCCAGGCTGCTGTTGAACTCCTAGGCTTATGTAATCCTTCCGCCTCAGCCTCGCAGAGTGCTGATATTACAAGACATAAGCCACTTCACCTAGTCAGACACCATACCTGGTCAAAGGGAATTTTTTTTTCTGTGAGAATGAGCACACCACTCCAGTGCACATAGCTGTACAAAACACTGTTGTCAAGCCTGCTCATATAATTTAGAAACACCTTCTGGACTCATGCACACATATGGTTGGAAAAACAAAATTACCTGTCTCTGCATAGGCTGACTCACATCATTCCTTACAAATATGTGTGTGTTTAATGAGTTTGTATAAACAAACAATAGACTGCAGTACATTTTCCTCTTTCTTGTTTTATTTTTCTGACATTCATTAACCCCACATATGGTATCTGTGAAACAAATGGCTTCCCAGAAGCAGAAAAAGGAACCTAGGTCTTTGAAATAGATATTGACTATAAATGAAGTAAATATTCATTGCTGGAGGAATTATTACATTTAGACATCTTCTTGTAAAGCAATAGTCAATTACATTACAAGCTCAATAAGTACAACTCTGAAGTATAACTCTGTGTGTACACAAATAGGGTGTCTTATTGATCTTTATATCACCCAAGCATATAGCTCTGTTCATTGACCGAAAGGTTTATTCAATAAATGTTTTATGATTGATCACTGGTGTGTAGTTTCTCTGCAGATATTTACCATCTTAGCTTAGCACATTAATATATTGGTTTATTATTCAGTATCTAACAGATGAACGTTTCTGCTTCCATGGAAACCTAAGCTTTAGTTTCTGTGAATGTTAGTGAAAAAACAGATGTGTTATGCCTTTCTCTAGGAAGGCAATAATTTTGCCTCAATTCAGAGATGTAATATCTTACACCTGGTATAAATTAGTACTATTTGAGAGTCTACAAACTTGTACTAATGCATATAAATCTCACTTTATGACTTTTTAATGGAAATTGAGGGAGAATCAACTTCTTATTATATGACAATCTTAACTACTTTTCTGATTTTACATTACAAAAACCTAGCAGATACCAACAATTGCATTAATTATTTTGGGTAAATAATATTTATTCAGGCAAATTAAATCTCCCCTTCAATTTTTAGTTATTTAAACACTATCAAATGCTATTGCTAAACCACAAATGTTATCAGTAATGAAAATGTTTTATTTATTTTATATTAATTTTGCCTTATAATTCCAAATTATTCTCTTCAAGTTGATGCAGATTATGTCCTGATTTTCTAAAACATGATTTCTTCAAGCTTCTTGGATATGCGGTAAAAAAATTTGGAACTTATGTATTTTAATTTTACCTATATTTCTCTAGCATAAAGCAGTTCCTAATGATAGAGCAAAAACAAAAATGGATAAAAGTATTTGACATCTCTGTAATGCTTTCTTATGCAAAATGTTCATGGAAATTAAGAGACTACAATGACCAGAACAGATTACGACAGAAGAATAAAACTTGTCATTACTAAAGAGCAGGTTAGTACTTCCTTATAAAGATAAATCACGATTTAATGTTTACCTTTTAATCCTTACTAGATATTCATTTTTGTTTTGGAGTAATTGCAATTATAATAGAAATTTTTCCAACACCACAGAGTTAGTAAGTAGCAGAGTTGTGATTTGCACTGGTGGTGTTAGATAAAAAATAAGCTGATGAAAGTAATTTAAGAGTACAGTATTTCGACCTGACACACTGGGGCTAAAGACAAAAAAGAAATGTACAAAGCACTGCACTCTAACTGTGACATTTATTTCTCTAGGGATTCATGTTAGCAATTCTGAAACTATTTTGTTTCTGTTCTAGGAATGAACAAATAAGTAAATATATTGTAAATAATGACAGACAACTTTCTCACTGTCAGAGAATACTACTCAGTCATGTAGTTGCAAACATGTAAAAGAGGGACGTTGGAAAAAAACCTGTGGTAGTATATTGGAGTTGGGAATACTCACATAAATTAATTTTACTTTATATTTGTTAATAATTATGTGCTTTATATTTTACACCCATAGCATATTAATATTATGATGTACATGTAAAACAGATACATATATAAACACTTATAGATAAACGTGCATACACAGGTTAGCACACATACACACATTCTTTAGCTCTGTCTACTGAGAGGAACTAGAAGCAATGTCATGCCAGTGGAAACAGCACAGGAAGAGTAGAAAAGGCAAAGGAGGAGTAGAAAGTGTACAGCAAGAGAAGGAAGGGCACAGCACGACTACCAAGAGCACAGCAAGAGTAGCGAGCAAACAGCAAGTGCGTAACCGGCACAGAAAGAGTAGAAAGGGCACAGCAAAAGTAGAAAAGGAATAGCAAGAGTAGAAAAGGCACTAAAAAAGTAGAAAGAACACAGCAAACGTAGAAAGGGCACAAAAAGAGTAGAAAGGACAAAGAAAGAGTGGGAAAGGCAGAGCAAGAGTGGAAAGACCACAGAAAAAGTAGAAAGGGTTCAGCAAAAGTACAAAAGCACACAAGGAGTAGAAAGGGTGCAGCAAGAAAAGAGAGAGCACAACAAGACTAGAAAAGTTTCAGAAAAAGGAGAAAGGGCACAGCAAGTGCAGAAAGGGCAAAGAAAGAGTAGACCAGGCACATAAAAAGTAGGAAGGACACAGAAAGAGTAGAAGAAAGCACAGCAGAAGAAGAAAGACCACAGAAAGAGTAAAGAGGCACAGCAAGAGGAGAAAGGGCACAGCAAAACTGGGGAAAACACCAGAATAGAAAGAACACAGCACGTGTAGAAAAGGCACAGCAGAGGCAACCTCTTTGGGTCCCCTCCCACTGTGGGAGCTTTTCTGTCCTCTCAATAAATCCTGCTTTCTAAAAAAAAAAAGAAAGAAAGAAAGAAGGAAAGAAAAGGCACACCAGGAGTAGAAAGGGCATATCAAGAGAATCATGGTCGGAAAAAGTCTCACATTTCAATACTCAACCTGAACATTAATGGACTAAATGCACCACTGAAAAGACATAGAGTAGCAAACTGGATTTATAAAAAAAAAAAAAAAAGCACAATCCAACAATCTGCTGCCTCTGGGAAACCCATCTCACTTTGAGTAACCCACAGACTCAAAGTAGGAGGCTGGACAATGATCTTTCAGGTAAACAGAAAACAGAAGAAGGCAGGAGTGGCTATTCTGATATCAGATAAAACAGCCTTCAAGCCATCAAAAGTTAAAAAGGACACAGAAGGATACTACATAATGATAAAAGGTTTGATCCAACTGCAAGAAATATCCACACTAAACATATATGCACCCAACACAGGAGCACCATATTTCTAAAACAACTGCTAAGATAACCAAGAGAGGATATTGACTGTCACACAATCATAATTAGAGACCAAAATACCCCATCGACAGCTCTAGATAGCTCATCAAGGCAAAAAAAATCAATAAGAAGATCTGGAAACTCAACTTGACACTTTACCAAGGGACTTAATAGACACTACCGAACACTTCACTCAAAAACAGTAGAATAGCCAGGCTCGGTGGCTCAGCCTGTAATCCCGCGCCTTTGGGAGGCTGAGGTGAGTGGATTGCCTGAGCCTGCGGGTTCAAGACCC
>NW_007070535.1:304782-305829 GCF_000164805.1 Carlito syrichta
CAGCCACTGCACTCCAGTCTGGGCAACCGAGTGAGACTCCAACTCAAAAAAAAACCCAAAAAACAGCAGAATATACATTCTACTCATCTGCACATGAAACATCCTCCAAAATTGATCACATTTTTGGAGACAAATTAAGCATAAACAAGTTCCAAAAGATCAGAATAATTCCATGCATTGTCTCAGATCACGTGGAACAAAAATAAATGTCATCACCAACAAGATCTTCCCAAAGCACTCAAAGACATGGACACCAAACAACATACTGTTGAATGACTTCTGGGTCAACATGGAAATCAAGACAATAAAAAGACTCCTGGAAACAAGTAAAAACAAAGACATCTTATCAGAATCTCTGGGATGCCATGAAAGCAGTGTTAAGAGAAAAAATCATAACATTACACTCACATGAAGAACACAGAAAGATCACAAGTAAACAGCCTAACGTCACACCTAAGAGAGGTGGAAATGCAAGATCACCTAAATCCTAACTTCAGCAAAAGAACCCAGATAACTGAGATAAAATCACAATTGCAGGACATAGAAGACAAAAATATAATAGAAAAAAATCTGCAAGACAAAAAGCAGGTTTTTTGAAAGAATAAATAATATTGATGGCCCCTGGCCTGATTGACTAAAAGTCCAAATAAACACAATTTGAAATGCAAAAGATAAAGTCATGATCGACCCTGAAGATACTCAAACGATTATGGGATATTACCATCTACACCTATATGCAAAAAAACTCGCTGTGCACTTTCTACACTTGCTGTGCTCATTCTACTCCTACTGTAGAAAGCACACAAGAGTAGAAAGGATCATCTGGAAGGTCAATTTTTAGTTCTTTTAGGAATCGGCACACTGCTTTCCATAGAAATTGAACTAGCTTGCACTCCCACTAACAATGTGGAAGCATTCCCTTTTCTCTGCACTCATGTCAGCATTTGTTGTTGCTTTGATTTATTGATTTATTTATTTATTTATATTGTTATTTTTTTTTTTAGTTGGAGTCTCTCTCTGTCACCCAGACTGGAGTGCAGTGGCAGC